>NC_133770.1:302771897-302848007 GCF_003597395.2 Chelonoidis abingdonii | reverse complement strand
ACATCTGCACGCGATGTTCAAGATGTGGGCGTACCATGGATTTATATAGAGGCGTTATGTTATTTTCTGTCCTATTATCTATCCCTTTCTTAATTGTTCCCAACATTCTGTTCACTTTTTTGACTGCCACTGCACATCGAGTGGATGTTTTCAGAGAACTATCCACACTGACTTCAAGATCTCTTTCTTGACCGGTAAGAGCTAATTTAGACTCCATCATTTTATATGGATAGTTGGGATTATGTTTTCCAGTGTGCATTACTTTGCATTTATCAACATTGAATTTCATCTGCCATTTTGTTGCCCCATCATCCAGTTTTGTGAGATCTCTTTGTAGCTCTTCGCAGTCTACTTTGGAGTTAACTATCTTGAGTAGTTTTGTACCATCTGTCAATTTTTCCACCTCACTGTTTACCCCTTTTCCAGATCATTTATGAATATGCTGAATAGGACTGAGCCCAGTAAAGAACCCTGGGGAACACCACTATTTACCTCTCTCCATTCTGAAAACTGACCATTTATTCCTAGCATTTGTTTCCTATCTTTTAACCAGTAACTGATCCATGAGAGCATCAGTCCATGAGAGCATTTGGGGTAGATATGGCAAATGAGACAGGACAGGAAAGGAAAGGTACTTGTTAATGTGTAGAGGCCATTGAGCACATCTTCAGTTTGTCTTTCACCTCTAATATTATGTTTTCAAATCTTTTTACTTGCCTTTAGTTTAAGTCCTTATCTCAAGCCTGTTAATCAACGTCAGGTTGCTTTTACTAGAGATATGTCTAAGTGCCTTGTGCTAGCAAGCGTGTGACACTGAGGTGCAGCCACTGACCGGGGGTGCCCTGCCTCCCAGAGGCAGGAGATCGGTGTGCGCTGCAGGTATCCAGAAGGAAGGGCTGGAACTTGAACGTAATGAAGTGGGGTGTGTAAATCACCAGCCTGGAGAGGGGAAGAGTAGGGCTTGCGGGGTCAAAGCACAGCGCTGGTGTTGGCAGCACCCATAGGCGGCAGGTTATATACATTTGCGCTGCCCGAGCACCAGGAATATACAGGGCTGGGGGCCCTGCTCCAGCAATATTTGGAGCTGGGTCTCTCCCCCGGCCCTGCCTGGATTGGGCCCCAGCCCCTGCGGGTCACCCCCGCGCTGCCGCGTCTGTGCCTGGAGGGGGTCTCAGCCTCCTCCTGCCACCCCTCCCCCTGTGTGTCCCCCCACCGCATCCCTGCCTGCTTGTGCTGCTGCCCCAGGGTCCTAGTGCCTGCCAGCTACTAATGGCAGGGCAGACTGCCCTTACCCTGCCCTTCCGCCCTAGCCCTGAGCCCTTCCAATGCTCCAAATCCCTCATCCCCAGCCACAGCCCTCATCCCCCCCACATCCTGATCCTCTGTCCCAGCTCTGAGCCCCCCTGCAGCATGAACCCCTCATCATCAGCCCCAACCCTCATCCCTTCATACCATGATCCTCTGCCCCAACCCTGAACTCCTTGCAGCATGAACCCCTCATCCCCAGCCACAGCCCTCATCCCTCCACACCCTGATCCTCTGCCCCAGCCCTGAGCCCCCCCCACATCACGAACCCCTCATCCTCAGCCACAACCCTCGTGCCTTCACACCCTGATCCTCTGACCCAGCCCTGAGCACCCCCCGCATCATGAACCCCTCATCCCCAGCCACAGCCCTCATCCCCCCCGCACCCTGATCCTCTGCCCCAGCTCTGAGCCCCCCTGCAGCATGAACCCCTCAAAGCCAGCCACTGCTGTCATCCCTCCATGCACTAATCCTCTGCCCCAGCCCTGAGCCCCCCCCGCATCATGAACCCCTCATCCTCAGCCACAACTCTCATACCTTCACACCCTAATCCTCTGCCCCAGCCCTGAGCCCACCTGCAGCAAGAACCCCTCATCCTCAGCCCCAAACCTCATCCCCCCACAACCTGATCCTTTGCCCCAGCCCTGATCCCCCCCACATCATGAACCCCTCATCCTCAGCTGCAACCTTCATCCCTCCGCACCCTGATCCTCTGACCCAGCTATGAGCCCCCCTGCAGCATGAACCCCTCAAACCCAGCCATAGCCCTCATCCCCCACACCCTGATCCTCTGCCCAAGCCCTGAGCCCCCCTGCATCATGAACCCCTCATCCTCAGCTGCAACCCTCATTCCCCTGCACCCTGATCCTCTGCCCCAGCTCTGAGCCCTCCTCCGCAGCATGAACCCCTCATCCTCAGCCCCACAGCCCTTACCCAACAGACCAACCTCTTCCCTAGCCCTGAGCCCCCCCACATCATGAAACCCTCATCCTCAGCCCCAACCCTCATCCCTTCACACCCTGATCCTCTGACCCAGCCCTGACCCCACCCCCCTGTGGCATGAACCCCTCATCCTCAGCACCAACCCTCATCCCCTGCACCCTGATCCTTTGCCCCAGCCCTGAACCCCCCTGCAGCATGAACCCCTCATCCTCAGCCTCAACCCTCATCCCCCACACCCTGATCCTCTGCCCCAGCCCTGAGCCCCCCTGCAGCATGAACCCCTCATCCTCAGCTGCAACCCTCATTCCCCTGCACCCTGATCCTCTGCCCCAGCCCTGAGCACGTGTGATGATGTGGTTCTAGTGGGACTCAACTGAGAGTGCCAATTCAGGACCAATTGCTCAAACAGGGCAGTCACAGCCCAAGGCTGGGGTTTTTCCACCTCTAAGGCAAACCAAACCAGCCAGACAACAGACTTCGGTGTCAACCCTCTGGCTAACCGCAAGTCACACAAGCAATTTCCTTAGACACTCCAGTCTCCCAGTATCACCACCAGTCCCACACGTCCTGGGGATGAATGGTTATGAAAACCAACACCCCAGTAAAAGAAAAAGGTTCTCTCGATCCCAAAGGACCAAGCCCCAGACCCAGGTCAATATGTTTATTAGAGAATATTTAAATAAGGATGATACACAGAGTTTGGCATGTCAGTCATTAGTCATCGGGGGCAACATACAGAGTATGGGGGGACTCTGGTATTTGGTTATGGGTTAGCATATAGTACATACAGTCTGTAATGTCCCCAATGCGGGGTGTACGGTGGGTGGGGTCAAAGTATAGTAGGGGAGCAGTGAGGGTACATCGCATACACCTCAGATCTTACCGACAAATCACGCTGTTGCCAATCCTTTAGAATCTAAAATCTAAAGGTTTATTCATAAAAGGAAAAAGATAAAGATGAGAGCTAGAATTGGTTAAATGGAATCAATTACATACAGTAATGGCAAAGTTCTTGGTTCAGGCTTGTAGCAGTGATGAAGTAAACTGCAGGTTCAAATCCAGTCTCTGGAGAACATCCCCCGCTGGGATGGGTCATCAGTCCTTTGTGCAGAGCTTCAGATTGTAGCAAAGTCCCTCCAGAGGTAGAAGCAGCATTGAAGACAAAATGGAGATGAGGCCTTTGCCTTATATAGACCTTTCCAGGTGTAAGAACACTCCTTTGTTCCTACTGTGGAAAGTTACAGCAAAATGGAGTTTGCAGTCACATGGGCCAGTTTCTGCACACCCTGCTGAGTCACAAGGCGTATTCACCTCCTCTCAATGGGTCAATTGTGTAGCTAATGGTCCTTAATGGGCCATCAAGCAGGCTAAGCTGAGCTGACACCAACTTGTCTGGGATCTTTCCCAGTAACACAGCACAAGTTTGGAATACAGACAGTACAGAGCCAATACTTATAACTTCAGCTACAAAATGATACAGACATACAGACAGCGTAATCATAACCAGTAACCCATAACCTGGTCTTAGACACCTTGTATGACCCCCTTTACATAAGATCTGGTGCCACTACAGGACCTTGGTTGAAACCCATATTCTATATGGTCCCAGGTTATATCAATAATGTCACAGCCCGCCTGCAGAATGAACCGCTCATCCTCAGCCCCAACCCTCATTCCCCCACACCCTGATCCTCTGCCCCAGCCCTGAGCCCCCTGCAGCATGAACCCCTCATCCTCAGCTGCAACCCTCATTCCCCTGCACCCTGATCCTCTGCCCCAGCTCTGAGCCCACCTCTGCAGCATGAACCCCTCATCCTCAGCCCCACAGCCCTCACCCAATAGACCAACTTGTTCCCTAGCCCTGAGCCCCCCCACATCATGAAACCCTCATCCTCAGCCCCACAACCTTCACCCCTGCACTCCTTCCTATCCCCAATCTCCCTCCCAGAGCATGCACCACCTCCCCCTTTCTACACCCCCACCCCTAGCCCAAAGCCTGCACCCCAATCCCCAACCCAGGACCTGCACCGCAGACCTCCCCCCCGAAATCCCGTCCAGAGCCTTAGGCAAGTGGGGGTGGAGTTGGGGGGTGGGTTCTGGGCACCACCAAAATTTCTACAAACTTGCCACCCATGACAGCACCTGGTGTTTGAGGAGAGCGTCCCCTGGTAGGCACAGCTAGGGCTCTCTTCCACAGGAGCAGGTGGTAGCGCTGCAGCCCAGACACCACTCTAACCCCAAGGCAATAGCAGAGGGAGGCTGGCAGGGCACTTGGCCCCCTGTGCAGTGCCGTCTGCTCGTCCCAGCGGCACAGCGGGTTACTGACATTCCCATAGGGCTGTAGCTTTGCAAAGAAATGTCCAAAGGTGTCAGAGCGTCGCCAGGGGTGTAGTTATTGTGGGTTTGTTCCTGGTAGTGCAGGGGGCTCTTTTAACTCCTCCCCCCCTCCTTCCTGTTTTCTGTCCTTTCAGACGCCCAACAGCCAGTGCTCCCAGTTCTAATCACAAGCCGCATCCAAACACCACATTCCCTCCTCTCTTAAGAAATTCTCCCAAATAAAATAAACATTATGGTTCTAACCATGGGAACAAATAGGAAACAAGACACTATTCCGTTGGCAGAAATATTATGTAGATACGACATAACATAGTCTCTAGTCCAGGCAGGTGGTCGTCTGGGTCTGACAGTCTGTCTCTCAAGCCCCGGTTCCAGTGCAATGTCTTGTTGTGCTGGTTCTACGGTGAAGTCATCCAATGCAGACTGGGTGTTGGCATAATCTCCTCTTGGTGCACAGGCAGGTGCAAGATCAGAAGCATTCCATACCCGCCCATCAGTAAGTCAATAGGTGTAAGGACCTTTCTTCTCTATGATTTTAAGAGGAGCTGTGAATTTATGGTCCCCTTTGCATAAGATTCCAGGTTTTCATATTCTAACGAAGGAACCACACTCAAACTTTTGTGCCTTCCACCCGGTCATTTGTCTGTGAAAGCCTTATACAGACAATTAAACAGTGACAAGTTTTTAAAGTGCTTGTACACAAATGCTAGAAGTCTAAATAATAAGATGGGTGAACTAACGTGCCTTGTGATAAAGGAGGATATTGATATAATAGGCATCACAGAAACCTGGTGGACTGAGAGAAATCAGTGGGACACAATCATTTTGGGGTACAAAATATATCGGAAGGACAGAACAGTTCGTGCAGGGTGGGGAGTGGCACTATATGTGAAAGAAAATGTAGAATCAAATGAAGTAAAAATCTTAAGCGAATCCACATGTTCCATAGAAGCTCTATGGATAGTAATTTCATGCTCTAATAAGAATATAACATTAGGGATCTATTATCAACCACCTGACCAGGACTGTGATAGTGACGATGAAATGCTAAGGGAAATTAGAGAGACTATCAAAATTAAGAACTCAGTAATAGTGGGGGATTTCAATTATCTCCATATTGACTGGGAACATGTCACCTCAGGAATAGTGAGCGAGCAGCGCGAATGTCAATCTCCATATTATAGTGCTGCAGAGTCTGCGTTCTATATACATGTACAGGAGGGACTGCTACAAACTGAAGCTCTGCACAAAGGACTGATACCACATTCCAGATGGGGATGTTCAGAGATTAATTTTAAACCTGCAGTTTCAAACACATCACTGAGAGGCTACCAGCCGAACTAAGATTTGCCATTACTGTACTGTATGATTCAATTCTAAGCCAATTCTAGGCTCTCATCTCTATCTTTTTCCTTTAATAGTAACCTTGATTTTAATGATATCTAAAGGATTGGTAACAACAAGTGTGATTTGCTGGTAAATCATATGTGTCACACATTGACCTGGGTCTGGGACATGGTCCTTGGGACGAAGAGAACTTTTTCTTTTACTGGGTGTTGGTTTTCATAACCATCTCCCAGGATTGTGGGACTGGTAGTGATACTGGGAGACTGGAGTGTCATAAGGAAATTGATTGTGTGACTTTGAGGTTACGCCAGTGGGGTGGACAACAAAGTCTTTTGTCTGGTTGTTTTGGTTTGCCTTAGAGGTGACAAACCAGCCTTGGCTGTGACTGCCCTGTTTGAGCAACTGGTCCTGATGTTGGCACTCTCATTTGGGTCGCAGAACCGCATCGTCAAGGGGCCACAGTAATCGAATAACAAAAGAGCACTTAAAGACGATGAAGTCATTGCGGAAGAAACTAAACGAATTCTTGTTGTTTTCTTGCAGCTGAGGATGTTAGGAGTGTTCCAACCTCGAGCCGTTTTTGTAGGTGACAAATCTGAGGAAAAAAAGTCACAGACTGAAGTGTCACTAAGAGGAGCTTTTGGACTAATTGCTCAAAAGTACATTAACAAGTCACTGGGACCAAAATGGCATTCACCCAATGAGTTCGGAAAGATCTCAAAACTGTGAAGTTGTGGAACTATTAACTAGGGTTGTAACCTGTACTTTAAATCGCAATTGTACCAACAACTGGAATATAGCTAATGTAACCAATATTTAAAAAGGGCTCTAGAAGGTGGTCTTGGCAATTACAGACCAGTAAGTCTAACGTTGGTACAAATCACGAAATTAGTCGCAACAATATAAGATAAAATTGTCAGACACAGAGAAGAATTATAAAATTGTTTGAGAATAGTAAATGGTTTTGTAAAGGAAATCGTGTTCTTACTAATCTATTACGAGTCTTTGAGGGGTCAACAAACATCGGACACAGGGGAGCTCCAGTTGGACATAGGGTACTTGAGATTTCAGAAAGAACAGAGAAGAGAGAAAAAGGCTCTTACGTATTAACTGTATGGGATAAAAGGAAGTCTTTCATGCACTGAGAACTGGTAAAAAGACAGGGAACAAAGGTGGAATGAATGATAATTCTCAGACATGGGAGCGGTAACTAGTCGGTGTTCCCAACGGGTCAGTCTAGGACCAATCCATCAATCATTGGCATAATGATCTGGAGAAAGGGGTAAGCCAGTGAGGTTGACAAAGTTTGCAGATGGATACTAATACTGTTTGAAAGGTAGTAAGACAACAGCAGACTGTAGAATTAGATCTCAACAACTAAGCGATTGGGCAAATAGCAAATAAATTTAATGTAGATAAAAGTAAAGTAATGCACTTGAAAACAATACCCCACTGTCCAATAGAAATAGATGGGGGCTAATTTTAGCTACAATAAATCACAGGAAAAAGATCTTGGAATAAATTGTAGCATAGTTCTCTGAAGATGTCACACAGTGGTGGCAGAGCATCAAAAAAGCAACACAGGATGTTAAGAATCATTAAACGGGATAGAGAAGAAGATGGGACATATATTATTGCCTATATAAATCGATGAAACACCCACATGCATTGACTACTGTGTATAGATGTGGTCAACTCATCTCAAAAAGATATTCTGGCACTAAGAAAGGTTCAGAAAGGCAACTAAAAATGATTAGGGTTTGGAATGGTCATATGAGGAGAGACTTAAACAGGCTAGGACGCTTCAGCTTGGAAAAGAGGAACTAAGGAGGATATGATAGAGATCATGATGATGTGGAGAAAGTAATGGAAAAATATTTTACTTATTCCTACTACAAGAACTAGGGTCCAAAATGATTAATAGGTAGCAGGTTAAAAGCAAATAAAAGGTAGTCTTCACACAGCGCACAGTCAACTTGTGGAACTCCTTACTCGAGGAGGTTGTGAAGGTTAGGACTATAACAGCGTTTAAAAGAGAACTGGATAAATTCATGGAGATTAAGTCTATTAATGGCTATTAGCCAGGATGGGTAAGGAATGGTGTCCCTAGACTCTGTTTGTCAGAGGGCAGAGCTGGATGGCAGGAGAGAGATCACTTGATCATTACTTGTTAGGTTCACTCCCTCTGGGGCACCCGGCATTGGCCACTGTCGGTAGACAGATACTGGGCTAGATGGACCTTTGGTCTGACCCAGTACGGCCGTTCTTATGTTCTTTGCTTGGTTCTGTTCAACTGTTTTTCTCAGATCATCCTTGTTCGGGGTATCAGGTCGTGCCTTTAACAATCCCACAATCTTCAGTTCGCTTCTCAGCCTAATGGCTAGAGGGGTGAAAACATGATCTAAGTTCATCTGTTTCCCATGCAGTAACTCTGTGGGTGATTTTTGCATTGTGGCATGTCGTGTAGCCCAGTATGCTTGCAACAGATCAGTAGTGAAGGGTATCCACAATCGCCCTTCTAGCTGAGCTGTTTGCAAACTCTCTTTCAAACTTCTGTTAAACCGTTCCATTTCCCCATTGGCTGGAGGGTAATATAGGGATGACCTTCTGTGTAAAATGTTCCCCTCTGCTAGAAAAGTTTCAAATGCCAGGGAAGTAAATTGACTACCATTATTGGAAATCAGTTCTTTAGGGTTACTTTCCCTGCTAAAAACTGAAGAGAGGAACTTGATTACTGTAGCAGAAGAGATTTGCGATGTAAATGCTACCTCAGGCCATTTACTGAAATAGTCTATTAAAGTGATGGCATAACGACAATCAGCTGGAGCAGTATCAAAGGGTCCTACAATGTCAATCGCCACTTTTTCCCATGCAGATTCAGGAAGAGGAAAAGGCTGTAACGGAGGGGTACATGTCGCTGCTGTCTTATCATGCATTTGGCAAGTGATACAGGAGTGCTTCAGTTTGAGAGTCCATCCCTGGCCGTAATTTCTGTTCTACAGGCGTCACATTATTCCACATTTTAACTTTATGCAGAAACCCATAAGCACAGCCAAGTTTCTCCTCAACCTGGTGTTGGGTCCCAGCTGACACTGGTGTGTGTACCGCAAGAGTGCTTTGCTGAGGAAGATCAATTCATCCATTAACTACCCTGAGATTTAAAGCAGCCAGTAAATCTCTGCCAAGGATGGGAGTGCCTTTGTGGACAATGTAGAACTCTGCAGTTACCCAGCAATCACCAAAAGTAACTGTTGCTGGCAGGCAGCCATGTACTGGAATAGGGTTTTTCAAACAGCACACCAACTGACGTTTGGGTTCAGTAAGAGGCACCTCTTTAAAGTAATGCAAATAGATGGAATCAGGTAGTATAGATACTGCTGAGCCAGTGTCCAACGTTAACTGAATAGAGTGTGATTTGCCTGAGGGTATGGCGGAAACATTTACAGCGCACTTTATCTGTTCTGGAATATGTGCAGTAGTGGTTTGATCCACACTCAGCACAGTAACATCTGGCATTGTAACTGCATGCACCTGTTGATTGAGCTGGCTACTGCAACATACTTTAGCAAAATGCCCAATCTTTTCGCAATGATTGCACTGAGTTACTTTTGCTGGACATCCTGTGTAGCTTGCAAGGTGTTGTTGGGATCCAAGAGAAAACATGCTTTTACTGTATTTTGCATTTGCGGATTCAGTGGCTTTTTATTAGTTTTCCTCTTGCAATTGTTTGTCTGCAGCGATAGTGAACTTTTCTGCAAAGGAGTCACAGCCTTGACTAAAGGAACAGGAGCACTTGTGGCACCTTAGAAACTAACAAATTTATTTGAACATAAGCTCTCATGGGCTACAGCCCACTTCATCGGATGCATGTAGTGGAAAATCCAGTAGGAAGATGTATATATACACAGAGAACATGAAACAATGGGTGTTACCATACACACTATAAGGAGAGTGATCAGTTAAGGTGAGCTGTTGTCAGCAGGACAGAAAAATAACTGTTTGTAGTGGTAATGAAAATAGCCCATTTCCAGCCTTGACTGTGCTTTTTGCATCTCTGCTCATTATTTTGGCTTCAGCTGTAGCTGACTCAATCTGAGTAGCAATGGTTATGGCATTTTCTAGTGTAAGTTGTGGTTCTAGAATAAGCGTTCTCTTACATGAAGCATGGTTGTTTTCTCAATGAGTTGGTCTCTAATCATCTCATCGGCCATATTCCCAAAGTCACAAGTTACAATCAGACTCCTCAGGGAAGCAATATACTGCATTATAGTCTCCCCTGGTTTCTGCTCATGCTGGCACAATCTGTTGCAATTAGCTACTACGTTCACTTTTGGCACAAAAACGTTCTTTAATGAAGTGAGTGCAGTCTCATATTTATCATCTGCAAGGGGAAAAGTGCAAAATATACGCTGCCCTTCTGCTCCAAGGCAGTGGATTAGCAGAGTACACTTTCTTACTTCAGAAATCTCTGTAGCACTGATTGCAAGCAGATAAGTTTCATGCATATGGATCCAGACAGTAAAAGCAGTTGGAGGCTCACCTGGGCTTTGCAGAAAGGGTGCAGGTGGGTTCAGAGGCAGAAGATCCGTTCTCATCACCAAAATTTGTATCAAGCAGGCAAGGTACTAACAATCTTCAACAGGACTTTAATTTTACAATGGAAACCTCTTTACCAAGCTGCTGCTGCACCCTCTGTAACTCTCACTCTGCCTCCTCAACCCCTCCCCCTCCTTCCTGTTTCCTGTCCTTTCAGACTCCCAGCAGCCAGTGCTCCCAGTTCTAATAATAAACACCACAACTTTCCCGATAGATGAGAGGCCTGAGGCCTGCCCTGACGAGCTGAAGACAGACAGAGAGCTGGACTGTGGGGAGGAGGGAGGAGCAAACCAGTGAAGGGGAGGGAGATGATCGCACTGTCACATTCCAGGGTGCAACCCAGACTGGTGAAGGACTGTGTCACCACCTGCCCTGTAACCCTGGGGGCCTCCCAAGGCTTTGCTATTGCAGCTCCCAGCCTGGGCAGCTCCCAGCCAGCCAGTCACACCCTGAGTGTCTGTGTGTAGCCACAGCTCTAGCAGCTCTGACCCTGCAGTTCCTTGGGAAGCACCAGCCATGCTCTGGCTCCCGCCAGCCTGGGTTATTGCCTGCAGGGTGACCCCAGCACACTCCCCGTCCCGGCTTTCCCCAAAAACATGTGCTCTTCCCTGGCCAGCCTCTCCTGGCCAGCCCAGATATTAAAGGTCCACTGCCCTGTAAGGGGACAATATGCAGCAGTTTGCTCCTTTGATTGCAGCTTCCAAACGCTCAGTATAAACCCAACTCTGCATTGATTCAGATTAAAAAATAAAACCAGTTTATTAACTGAAGAAGATAATAATAGACTTGAAGTATCTGGTACTAAAGTCAGAAATGGTTACATGAGCAATGAAGAGAAAGTGCTTTCTAGGGGCTAAAACAGGGGTCTCAAACATGCGCCTGAAGTTATTTCCTTCAGCCCCCCCATAGGAGCTGACTCTGTGGGTGCTCCAGGGCTGGAGCACCCACAGGGAAAAAGGAGTGGGTGCTCTGCAGCCACTGGCAGCCAAGCTGCCCTCACTCCCCACCCCACCTCATCCTCCCCCGCCCCCCAGCACGCTGTGTCCCCGCTCCTCTGCCGACCTCTCAGCACAAACAGCTGTTTGGCGGCGCTTAGCACTTTCCCGGGGGGGGGGGAGCAGAGATGTGATGTGCTCAGGGGAGGAGGTGGGGAAGAGGAGGGGCGGGGATTTGGGGAAGGGGTTGGAATAGGTATAGGGAGGGGGTGGAGCTGAGGTGGGGACTTTGGGGAAGGGATTGGAAAGGGGGCGGGGAAGGGGAAGAGAGGTAAAATATAAATTAATGGATTCTTGCAGCACAGCTACATTTAGCGTTTCTTCAGCAATAATTTAGTGGAGGACATAAAGAACATAATTTGCACTGATGTCTTTGAGCTACTCACTGTGGAAGGAGATTCTTAGGGCAGCAGTATGAAGGGGATAAATGGACTCTTTCTTCTGAATGATGTTAGTTACTTTAAATCCGTCTGTTCTGTGGAACAGGACAAGAGCTTTCTTCTTTATGTATGACTCAATTCTTTTCTTCCCCCATGTTAGAGAGTTTCCCTCATTCTGTCTCTTCCCATTCTCCCAGTCACTTTCATTCTGCTTTTTGGTTACTCTTCCAGTCACTTACTTTCAAATCCTGTGGTCTGATTCTAACGGCCATATCCAACAAGGCCTCAAGTGAGCGAGAGAGGCAATTGTAGACCTTAGGGCTAAACATGAACACTGCATACAGCTGGGCACATCATCGGCTGGTTTAAATTGTCAGAGTTCAATGGAAGTCAGTGGAGTTATGGCAATTTACATCAGCTGAGGATCTGCCCCAGCATTTCTATTCTGTGGGGCTATTATAACATATCTAAGATGTCAGGCCAATGTACTAGTCCTCGTGTGGCCCTCGCAGTGATTTGAGTTTGAGATTCCTGAGCTAAAACTTAACCAGCCAGATGTGGGTCAGGGTAAAGTGGCACAGGTTCCTAGCGACAGGGCTGACTAAATTCTCAGGTCAGGCTCTGCATCCAAAGTCAAAGGCCTCGTTTCTTTGTCGTCTTAGGTGACAGAGCGAGCTGGGGTTTCCTGTCCCTTTCTTTTATAGTCCGGTGAAGCTCTGAGGTGGATTCATCCCCTCAAAGCAAAGTTTACTTCAGCGCTAATGAAGGTGACCTGGAGGCTGGTGGTAAAGGACACTCTGTGGTCTCTCTTCTCACCTGAGGTTGCTGAAATGCAAATTTGCTTTGTCTCCTGCCATCTCCTCCCCTGCTGCCCCATGGACCATGCTTACTATGCATATGTAAACGGAGATAAGCCCCCATTTCTCAATTCCAGCTCCGTGTGGCAGGGCAGGGCTGTCTGGGTTCGAACATTACAAAGGCCTGGGGGATTTCACCGCTATGGCTAGTGTGGCTGCCCACTTTCTGCCGTGTTAGTACTGACCAGCGAGTTCTTAGTTTCAAATGATGCCTCACAAGGCTTATTTTGTACAAGGATCATTGCAGTAGTGTGAATGTGGGGAGCTCTCAGTCACACACACACAAACGAGGGGCATTCCGGCAAAGGCCCCGTGGCCAGGGATGTGATGCAGTCACCCTGCATATTCTATAGCATCAAGGGACTTTTGTACCTGGCTCTTGATTGTTGAATGTTTGAAGCTGGCTGATGGGAAGTGGGGCCTGGCACACACAGTCTGCTGGCCTGCATTGTCGCCTGGTGTGTGACAGGGGCATGTGAGACGGTGGTGCTGTGAGGCACTGAAGTCTCGCAGAGGAGATGTGAGTCTGCCCTATCACAGACAAGGGGCCTGTTCCCAGCTCTGCCACAGACTTAGCCTGAGGCCTTGGGGAAGTCCCTTATCATCACTGCATGTGTTGGGAGAGCACCGGGGGCGTGCTCAGTGACCCAGACAGGCCCTACCCAGAGAGCCGCACTCTGGAATTCCAATGGAGGAAGGTGTCAAATCAGCTTCAGAGCGGAATGTGCAGGAACCGTGGCTTGTGCCCACCTAGCAAACGCACACCAGTATCTGAAACCTGCAGGCCTAGTGTTCACCGCCACATACCCAGAGGGGGGCTGTCATAAACAGATGGTTAAGGGTTAATGCCTCTTTTACCTGTAAAGGGTTAAGAAGCTCAGTAAACCTGGCTGACACCTGACCAGAGGACCAATCAGGGGACAAGATACTTTCAAATCTTGGTGGAGGGAAGTCTTTGTGCTCTTTGTTTTGGGGGTTGTTCGCTCTTGGGACTGTGAGGGACCGGACATCAATCCAGGCTCTCCAAATCTTTCTGAACCAGGATCTCATGTTTCAAACTTGTAAGGAACAGCCAGGCAAGGCGGATTAGTCTTATTTTTGTTTTCCTCAACTTGTGAATGTTTCTTTTTGCTGGAAGGGTTTTTACCTCTGTTTGCTGTAACTTTGAACCTAAGGCTAGAGGGGGTTCCTCTGGGCTATAGGAATCTGATTACCCTGTAAAGCATTTTCCATCCTGATTTTACAGAGATGATTTTTACTTTTCTTCCTTTAATTAAAAGCTTTCTTTTTAAGAACCTGATTGATTTTTCCTTGTTTTAAGATCCAAGGGGATTGGATCTGGACTCACCAGGGATTGGTGGGGGGAAGGGAGGGGGGATGGTTAATTTCTCCTTGTTTTAAGATCCAAGGGATTTGGATCTGTGTTCACCAGGGAATTGGTGAAGTCCCTCAAGGCAACCCAGGGAGGGGAAAGTTTTGTGGGGACAGAGAGTGCCCCAGACACTGGAATTCTGGGTGGTGGCAGTGATACCAGATCTAAGCTAGTAATTAAGCTTAGAAGTGTCCATGCAGGTCCCCCACATCTGTACCCTAAAGTTCAGAGTGGGGAAGGAACCTTGACATTGGCACTGAGAGAGGAGTGGTCTGTGTTTTCTAGGGGCTGAGAGCTCTGCTTCCATTGCATGCAGTGGGAGCTGCAGGGCCTCAGCGCCTCTGAGAGTCAGGCCAGATTTACGGAGGAGCCTAACCCCAGATCCTGCTCCTCTAACTCTGCCACCTCCTCCCCAGCTCCTTCCCCAGCCCATCTCTGCAACCTGTTCCTAATTCCTCCTCCAGGCCTGCCACCTCCTCCCCAGCCCATCTCTGCAACCTGCTCCTAATTCCTCCTCCAGCCCTGCCACCTTCTCCCCAGCTCCCTCCCTGCCCCCATCTCTGCAACCTGCTCCCCACCACTGCAGCATTCTCTCCTTTCACTTCCATCAGCCCATCACTACAGGCTCTCTGCCTTTCACCTCAGCATTTGACTAGTGAGTGTATCTGGTCCTGCCCAAAGTACTGATGGGAGAGTTCTCAGAACCTCCATCCACAGGATCAACTAGAAAAAGAACTGGTAGGACTAGCCTGGCTCCACCCACTCCCAGCTCGATGAGGAGCTGACGCTCCCAGACAATTGTGCCGATCGTCACAGTACGACCCTCCCTTTTGTTTGGAATTGTTATGTGACCATTTAATTTGTCCCCATTAGGAGTCAGAGCTAACGTCCCACAGAAATGTTCTCCCTGAGCTGTTTCAGGCTCCCTGCAGACTCAGGCAGACACCAGACACCATGATGTCAGTTACACCTGGGGTGAACAATCTGAAGGTTTCTTCACTTCCATAAGTATCAGAGATATAACTTTTTAATGAAAGCTGAGATTCCAGAGCACATGATAGCATCTCCTGAGGAAAGGTACCATCTCATGAAGCAGACCACCCCATCCCTGCCCTGAGGGCTGTGTATGTAAGACCCTCATGGCACAAGGGGAAATGGCAGAAGTTCTGTTCTCCCAATCCCCTTGGCCTTGTCAGTCTTCTTCCTCCCACTGCAAGGTTTAGGGGAAGAGGCAGCAGGGTGAGGTCAATTCCTGCTTCTTCACCTGCCCCCATAACTCCCCACACACCCTGCACCAGCCCCTTGTGCCCCCACTCCTACCTGCCAGTGCGTGGAGATGCTCTCAGTCCTGCTGCTGCTGCGTCTCTGCCAGGCTGAGCCACTGAGACAGAGCCTAATTTAAACCCATCTCGTCCCCACCCCAGGGATGACACATCAGCCCAGCCCGAGCCCTGCACAGAATTCTAAATCCAGATGACCTGACAAGCTGCGCTGCTGGGCTAACGAGTGGGGTTGTGCCAGCAGCCAGTGTGTGCTGGGCTCTTTGCAAAGCAAACAGCCCAGTCCAGCTGTGCCAGGGAGGTCCCAGCCTGGTCCACTGGGAGGGGTCAGGTTATGTGGAGGATTGGGCTGGCAGGATGGGGGTGCTAAGCCCATAAAGGATGGGGGTCAGGTGAGTCCTGTGCAAAGTCTGGAGGCTCTTGGGCTAATGAGGACATGGGTTCTCCCCCATGGGCAGGGTGGTGGCGGAAAACTGTGAGGGGGTTTCCAGAAACCCCCCAGGCGGGTACTCAATGTCTCTTCCCTGGCCGATGCCTGAGGTTGCTGTCACTGACGCTGGTGTCCTGCCTGTGGCCCCCTCCCTGGTCCTCTCTCTGACTCTTGTCCTTCCCTCTGGCTCCTGCTTCTCAGTGCAAGCCAGCCTGGGTCTCTATGAGACCTCACCCATTTCTCCAACCTCACAGCACACGGCTTCTCCAAGCACTGCCTCCCGTGCCTGGATCCCTGCACTCTGCCCACACTCCAGTGGCACTGCTCTCACTAAAGTCTGTGCTGGCCTCCTCCCAGCCAGTCTCAGGGCCTTTCCTCCAGCCTTACCCCACAGGACCGGACATTTCCTCCCCTCGTGTGGGGTGAGCAGCCTCCACCTGATGCTCGCCCACCCCACATGTCAGGCACAGCTCAGCCTTGTTCTGGATTTGTGGATCCCACTTCCCACACGGGATCTGTGCCTGAGGCAGCCGCAGCTGTGCAAATGTCACCGGTGACAGCTCTGCCTGTGTGCTGGTTCTGGGTGGGTAGCTGGAGCCAGCCAGCTTGTTGTTGTCTTTGATTGGCCTGGCCCCGTGACTGGTGGGTTGACACTGTAGGTGTTGTTCTCCCGTCTGGCTTGGAGTGGGATGGTTCGCCCTGCTGTTCAGGAGGCTGGAGGAGTCATTGCGACCAAAGAGGGATGCTGCACAGGAGTGAACTGGGCTTTCATTTAGCTGCTATAGACTCTCAGACTTTAAGGTCAGAAGGGATCATTATGTTCATCTAGTCTGACATCCTGCACAATGTAGGCCACAAAATCTCACCCATCCACTTCTATAACAACCCCTTAATCTATGTCAGACCTATTGAAGTCCTCAAATCATGGTTTGAAGACCTCAAGGTGCAGAGAATCCTCCAGCAAGTGACCCATGCCCCATGCTGCAGTGGAAGGCGAAAAACCTCCAGGGTCTCTGCCAATCTGCCCTGGAGGAAAATTCCTTCCCGACCCCAAATACGATGATCAGTTAAACACTGAGAATGTGGGCAAGACTCACCAGCCAGCACCCAGGAAAGAATTATCTGTAGTAACTCAGATCCCATACCATCCAACATCCCATCACAGGCCATTGGGCATATTTACCACTAATCGTCAATGATCAATTAATTGCCAAAATTAAGCTTTCCTATCATATCATTCCCTCCATAAACTTATCAAGCTTATTATTGAAGCCAGATATGTCTTTTGCCCCCACTAATTCCCTTGGAAGGCTGTTCCAGAACTTCACTCTTCTAATGGTTAGAAACCTTTGTCTAATTTCAAGTCTGAACTTCCTAGTGTCCAGTTTATATTCATTTGTTCTTGTGTCCACATTGGTACTAACCTTAAATAATTCCTCTCCCTCCCTAATATTTTATCCCTCTGATATATTTATAAAGAGCAATCATATCTCCCCTCAGCCTTCTTTTGGTTAGGCTAAACAAGCCAAGCTCTTTGAGTCTCCTTTCATAAGACAGGTTTTCCATTCCTCGGATCATCCTAGTAGCCCTTCTCTGTACCTGTTCCAGTTTGAATTCATCCTTCTTAAACATGGGAGACCAGAACTGCACACAGTATTCCAGATGAGGTCTCACCAGTGCCTTGTATAACAGTACTAACACCTCCTTATCTCTACTGGAAATACCTCACCTGATGCATCCCAAGACCGCATTAGCTTTTTTCACAGCCATATCACATTGGCGGCTCATAGTCATCCTGTGATCAACCAATACTCCAAGGTCCTTCTCCTCCTCTGTTACTTCCAACTGATGTCCCCAGCTTATAACAAAATTCTTGTTATTAATCCCTAAATGCATGACCTTGCACTTTTCACTATTAAATTTCATCCTATTACTATTACTCCAGTTTACAAGGTCATCCAGATCTTCCTGTATGATATCCCGGTCCTTCTCTGTATTGGCAATACCTCCCAGCTTTGTGTCATCCGCAAACTTTATTAGCACATTCCCACTTTTTGTGCCAAGGTCAGTAATAAAAAGATTAAATAAGATTGGTCCCAAAACTGATCCCTGAGGAACTCCACTAGTAACCTCCTCCAGCCTGACAGTTCACCTTTCAGTATGACCTCCATTGTAGTCTCCCCTTTAACCAGTTCCTTATCCACCTTTCAATTTTCATATTGATCCCCATCTTTTCCAATTTAGCTAATAATTCCCCATGTGGAACCGTATCAAATGCCTTACTGAATCGAGGTAAATTAGATCCACTGCATTTCCTTTGTCTAAAAAATCTGTTACTTCTCAAAGAAGGAGATCAGGTTGGTTTGGCACGATCTACCTTTTGTAAAACCATGTTGTATTTTGTCCCAATTACCATTGACCTCAATGTCCTTACTACTTTTCCTTCAAAATTTTTTCCAAGACCTTGCATACTACAGATGTCAAACTAACAGGCCTGTAGTTGCCCAGATCACTTTTTTTTCCCTTTCTTAAAATAGGAACTATGTTAGCAATTCTCCAGTCATACGGTACAACCCCTGAGTTTACAGATTCATTAAAAATTCTTGCTAATGGGCTTGCAATTTCATGTGCCAGTTCCTTTAATATTCTTGGATGAAGATTATCTGGGCCCCCCATTTAGTCCCATTAAGCTGTTCGAGTTTGGCTTCTACCTCGGATGTGGTAATATCTACCTCCATATCCTCATTCCCATTTGTCATCCTACCATTATCCCTAAGCTCCTCATTAGCCTCATTAAAGACTGAGGCAAAGTATTTGTTTAGATATTGGGCCATGCCTAGATTATCCTTAACCTCCACTCCATCCTCAGTGTTTAGCGTCCCACTTCTTCTTTCTTTGTTTTCTTCTTATTTATATGGCTATAGAACCTTTTACTATTGGTTTTAATTCCCTTTGCAAGGTCCAACTCTACATGGCTTTTGGCCTTTCTCACTTCATCCCTACATGTTCTGACCTCACTAAGGTAGCTTTCTTTGCTGATCACTCCCATCTTCCATTCCTCGTAGGCTTTCTGCTTTTTCTTAATCTGCTCTCTGAGATGCTTGCTCATCCAGGTTGGTCTACAACTCCTGCCTATGTTTTTTTTTCCCCTTTCTTGGGATGCAGGCTTCTGATAGTTTCTGCAGCTTTGACTTAAAGTAACTCAAGGCCTCCTCCGCCTTTAGATCCCCAAGTTCTTCAGTCCAATCCACTTCCCTAACTAATTTCCTTAATTCTTTAAAGTTAGCCCTTTTGAAGGTGGTCCAATAAAAGCTGTTACCTCCCGCACCTTGTGTCTCCTGATGTTTGTCTTTTCCCAGGTGACCTATAGGACCCACCCTGCAGGAGTTTTTCTAGCAAGTGAACCCTCCACCCTGCGAGGGCGACTGTGTGACCAGATTCCAGCACATGGCAGGCATGTCATTGGATTGGTTAGCAGTTGAGACTGCAGGGCTGGAAGGTCGCTGATGTTTCTGGTGCAGAAGGTCACGCTGAGGCTCATCACAACGGCCACTCTGGGGCAGACCCATGGTCTAGTCCGGTGTCCTGACAGTTGCCAGCACCAGACACTCCAAAAGGAATGAACGGAAGAGGGTGATTTCAAGTGATCCATCCCTGAAGCCTCTCTTTGCCTGCAGTTTATTTATATTCTGCAATTGATGGGTTGGGGTAGGGGTTTAATGGCCTCATATGTTGTTCTACTAAGTGCACTTTATTGCAATTTAAGTTTCAGTCCCAGATTCCAACTGAGTCAAAACCTGTCCGAGGGCCAGACCCTGAGGCCTGGAGACAGAAGCTTGATGCAGGACTTGCTGGGCAAGGTCCTCTGGCTTGTGCCACGTGGGAAGCCAGACTAGTTGGTCGTGATGATCCTGTCTATCACTATGACATTTATTACTCTGCATTCTGATCCCTATGCAGGCCAGGCCTTTGTGGCTCGTAGGAACACAGGAAGAGCCAGGCTGGATCAGAGCAGAGCAGCCCAGCCTCCTCTTTCGGATGCAGTCCAGTGCCAGGTGCTTCAGAACAAGGTATGAAGAACCCTGCAGTAACAGTGGTGTCATGATCTGCATCTCACACCCTGTTGCTTTTTGTATAGACAGGCTGGCAGCCTGGCGCTGGGAAGCAGGAGGTTGACTATCTCTTCCAAAATCTGAGTCAGCACCGTTCTAGTTCATGCTATGCACAAAGATGTCCAATCCCTTGCTAAAGTCTTGGGCTCACTGACTCTGTGTGACAGTGAGTTTCATAGACCAATCACGCACTATGTGAAGTATTTCCTGGCACTGGTTTTGAATTTCCCACCTTTAATGTGATAGACTGTGCCTTGTTCTTGCGTTATGAGACAAAGAGAACAGACGTTCTTCAGCCAGACCATTCGTCCTTCTCTAGGCCAGTCATCACTTTGTAGACTTTTATCATGTCTCCTCGTATCGGTCTCTTTCTCTGTAAGCGAACAATCTCAGGCTTTACAGCCTCTTCAAATGGTAGCTTTTCCAGCAACGGATCTTCCTGGTTGTCCTGTGTTGACCCGCTCTAGTTAAGCGATGGCCGTTCTGGGTGACCAGTACTGCCTAGGGTCCCGATGGGGCTGCACTAGGCATTTCACTGTGCTCTGTAGCATCACTGTCCCATTCCTTACACCTGCTCACATCTCGTTACCTTTCTGACCCTGGCTGCACATTGAGCCGAGGTCTCCTTTGAGCTTCCATAGGGTTGCCCATGTCCCTTCTTGAGCTGATGCAGTTAATTGAGAACCTTAAGGGGCTGAAAGAACAGGAGTCCTTGTGGCACCTTAGAGACTAACACATTTATTTTAGCGTAAGCTTTCGTGGGCTAGAACCCACTTCATTGGATGCATGCAGTGGAATTCATGAGTAATTCATCTGTCCCCCACCACGGGACATGACTTTGAATGCATCAGCCCTCTCTGCTCCTGTCTACACCAGGCACAGCTATATCTTTCTGGTGTGAAAAACCTGAGTCGTAGCTACCAATCTAGCCCCTGGTGTAGACAGAGCTAGATTGACAGAAGAATTCTTGCATCCAGCCAGGGTGGTGGCGCATCTGTGCCGAGAGGAGAATTCCTCCATTGGCACAGGCAGTGTCTGCACTGAAGCACTGCAGCGATGCATCTGCATTGACATACCCTAACTTACACAGTTGTGTGCCACCTGCGGAGTTTTGCTAACTCAGTGCACCTCCTGTTCCCAGTTCCTTCATACATCGAGATCTAGGAGGGAATCCTATGGCTCCACTGTTAGCATCTGGCCAGGAGAAAAGTGCCCCATTTATCCCAATTCTGTGTTTTCTGTCTCCTTGCCAGATACTTTGCCTCTCACTCCATGACAACATAGCTTTTCTAGTAGCCTCTTGTGCAGGACTCTGTCAGAGACCTTTAGAAAGGCTGAATAACATGTATTATTTGCAGTGTTGTTGTAGCGGTGTTGGTGCCAGGATTATAGAATGACAGGGTGGGGGCAATAATATCTTTTACTGACCCAGCATTTGTTGGTGAGAGACAGGACCTTTCGAGCTACAGAGAGCTCTTCTTCAGGCTGGGAAAGGTACTCGGAGTGTCCCAGCTCAGTACACGGTGGAATAGATTGTTTGCATAAGTAATTAACGTATGTTGTAAGAGACAATTGAAGGTGAAGAGTATCAGGTGGTAGCCGTGTTAGTCTGTATCCACAAAAACAACAAGGAATCCTTGGGGCACCTTAGACACTAACAAAGTTATTTGGGCATAAGCTTTTGTGGGTAAAAAAACCTCACTTCTTCAGACGCATGGAGTGAAAGTTACAGATGCAGGCATTATATACTGACACATGAAGAGAAGGGAGTTACCTTACAAGTGGAGAACCAGTGTTGACAAGGCCAATTCGATCAGGGTGGATGTGATCCACTCCCGATAACTGATGAGGAGGTGTCAATTCCAGGAGAGGCAAAGCTGCTTTTGTAATGAGCCAGCCACTCCCACTTCCTGTTCAAGCCCAAATTTCAAGCTTTGTGACCTTGTCCTCACCCACAACCATTTCAGATTTGAGGACAACTTATACCTTCAAGTCAGTGGCACTGCTATGGGTACCCACCTGGCCCCACAGTATGCCAACATCTTTATGGCTGATTTACAACAATGCTTCCTCAGCTCTTGTGCCCTAGCATCCCTCCTCTATTTGCGCTACATTGATGACATCTTCATCATAAGGACCCACAGGAAGGAGGCCCTTGAGGAATTCCACCTGGATTTCAACAATTTCCACCGCACCATCAACCTCAGCCTGAACCAGTCCACACAAGAGATCCACTTCCTGGCCACTACAGTGCAAATAAGTGATGGCCACATAAACATCACCCTATATCAGAAACCCACTGACCACTATACTTACCTACACACCTCCAGCTTCCATCCAGGACACATCATACGATCCATTGTCTACAGCCAAGCCCTAAGATACAACCGAATTTGCTCCAGTCCCTCAGACAGAGACAATCACCTACAAGATCTTTATCAAGCATTCTTAAAACTACAGTACCCACCTGGGGAAGTGAGGAGACAGACTGACACAGCGAAACGGTTACCCAGAAGTCACCTACTACAGGACAGGCCCAACAAGGAAAATAACACCACTGGCCATCACGTACAGCCCTCAGCTAAAACCTCTCCAGCGCATTATCAATGATCTACAACCTATCCTGGAAAACAATCCCTCACTCTCACAGACCTTGGGAGACGGGCCAGTCCTCGCTTACAGACAGCCCTCCAACCTGAACCAAATACTCACCAGCAACTACACACCCCACCAAAGAACACTAAACCAGGACCCAATCCCTGTAACAAACCCCGTTGCCTACTCTGCCCCCATATCTAGTCTAGCGACACCATCAAAGGACCCAATCACATCAGCCAACCATCAAGGATTCATTCACCTGCACTTCTACTAATGTGATATATGCCATCACATGCCAGCAATGCCCCTCTGCCATGTACATTGGCCAAACCGGACAGTCTCTATGTAAAAGAATAAATGGACACAAATCGAACATCAGGAATGGTAACATACAAAAGCCAGTAGGTGAACACTTCAATCTCCCTGGACATTCTATAACAGATTAAAAGTAACTATTCTTGAACAAAAAAACTTCAGAAACAGACTTCAAAGAGAAATAGCAGAACTAAAATTCATTTGCAAATTTAATACCATTAATTTGGGCTTGAACAGGGACTGGGAGTGGCTGGCTCATTACAAAAGCAGCTTTGCCTCTCCTGGAATTGACACCTCCTCACCTATTACTGGGAGTCGACCACATCCACCCGGATCAAATTGGCCCTGTCAACACTGGTTCTCCACTTGTTAGGTAACTCCCTTCTCTTCATATGTCAGTATAGAATGCCTCCATCTGTAATTTTCGCTCCAGGCATCTGAAGAAGTGGGTTTTTTTACCCACGAAAGCTTATGCCCAAATAAATCTGTTCATCTTTAAGGTGCCACCAGACTCCTTGTTGTAATTGAAGGTGAAGTGGCCCATTAACACCCTCGGAGTCAGATGGCAAAAAGGGGGGGGCGGTTAATGGGTTAGTGGATTATTGTAATGAGACATTAAGCCAGTGTCTTTATTAAGCCCACGATTTCTGGTGCTTAGCAAAGTCTGAATTTAAGTTCCCTGGTTCGTATTTGGAAGGTGCTCAGGTTCCCTTTGAGGATAAGGACGGAGAGGTCAGACTGGAGCGAACACTTTGTGAAGTGTGTTCACCCCCCAGTGACAGGGTGTTTTTGTCTTTTATCATTTTTCTGTATAGGTTCATTCAAGAGCATTGTGATTGTCTGGTTTCAATTGCATGGTTGTTGCTGGGGTATTGAGGGCACTGGATAAGGTACACTACATGTGAGAGGTATGTGTAGAATCCATGGATCTTGAAAGCATGTTGCATATGAAGGGGTTGATCGTTAATGATCTGGAGGATGGCGTGGACTGCACTCTCAGCAAGTTTGCAGCTGACACTAAACTGGGAGGAGTGGTAGAGACGCTGGAGGGTAGGGATAGGACACAGAGGGACCCAGACAAATTAGAGGACTGGGCCAAAAGAAACCTGATGAGGTTCAATCAGGACAAGTGCAGAGCCCTGCACTTACGACAGAAGAATCCCATGCACCGAATGGCTAGGCAGCAGTTCTGCAGAAAAGGACCAAGGGGTTACAGTGGGCGAGAAGCTGGATATGAGTCAACAGTGTGCCCTTGTTGCCAAGAAGATTAATAGCATTTTGGGCTGTAGAAGTAGGGGCATTGCCAGCAAATCGAGGGATGTGATCATTCCCCTCTATTCGACATTGGTGAGGCCTCATCTGGAGTACTGTGTCCAGTTTTGGGCCCCACACTACAAGAAGGATGTGGAAAAATTGGAAAGAGTCCAGTGGAGGGCAACAAAAATGATTAGGGGGCTGGAGCACATGATTTATGAGGAGAGGCTGAGGAAATTGGGATTGTTTAGTCTGCAGAAGAGAAGAGTGAAGGGGGATTTGATAGCTGCTTTCAGCTACCTGAAAGGGGGTTCTGAAGAGGATGGATCTAGACTGTTCTCAGTGGTAGCAGATGACAGAGCAAGGAGTAATGGTCTCAAATTGCAATGGGGGAGGTTTAGGCTGGATATATTAGGAAAAACTTTTTCACTAGGAGGGTGATGAAGCACTGGAATGGGTTCCCTAGGGAGGTGGTGGAATCTCCATCCTTAGAGGTTTTTAAGGTCAGGCTGCACAAAACCCTGGCTGGGATGATGTAGGTGGGAACTGATCCTTCTTTGAGCAGGGGGTTGGACTAGATACTTCCTGAGGTCCTTTCCAACCCTGATATTCTATGATTCTATGATTGTATCAATGGAGATATGTCTTCAGGGTTTTTGCATCTGTTGTTCCTTCAGGATCTGGGGGCACTGAGTTTGTCTGTGAGTCTGTACGGAGCTTGCTTCTGATGATGAGCTTGATGAGGTTGAGGCATCGTGTGAAGGCCAGAAGAGTGGGTTGGGAAAGATTTCTTTCAAGCTACAACAGTGGAACCCTACACAAAACCAGGCTGTGGTCTCCTTCTAGTATGGGTTGCAATTCTTTGATGATTCCCTGTATGGGTTCCAGTGTGGGGTGGTGGGTAACTATTGGGGTGTGCAGTCGGAGAGTGTTTGTTTGTTTTCTTGTTGATCACATCATGGCGGATGGTCCTTGTTTGATGAAGGCCGTTTTAAGTGTTTTTAAACAGTATATCCCGGACTTTCTCCTCAGGGCACATTCTGTGGTGTCTGAGAGCCTGGAGGCAGATGACAGACTTTTTTTGGTGTGGTTACTGGATCTGTGCAGGTAAGTGGTATATGGTTTTGTGTAGGGTTCCACTGTTGTAGCTATCATGGTGCCTGGGAAGTCGATGCTGGTGTGGGATGGTTCTAGAGAAACTTTGGTGGACGGGTAGTGCTTGCTGAAGTTGTGGTGGAAATCGGTGAGGGAGTTTACGTCATCTGTCGAGAGAATGAAAATATCTTCAAAGTTTCATCATTTCTGTGCTGCATTTGTCCAGAAATTCTTCTTCCCGGTGGCCTATTAAGAGGCTGGCATATCGGGGAGCTGTCCTAGCATCCAGGGCTGTTCCCGTGGTTTGGGGAAGGTGTTTGTTGAATGTAAAATTGTTATAGGTGAGTTTGGTGATGTGTTTGGAGTCGATACTGGGGTGTTGTCCATTGTCCTGTAGATGTTTCAGGCAGGCAGAAGTGCCGCCATTGTGAGGGATGTGGGTGTAATGGGCGGTGATCCATGGTGGCAAGGTCAGTGTTCCAAGGGAGGTGGATAATGTTGCGGTGTTTGTGGAGGAAGTTGGTTATGGTCTGGAGGAAGCAGCCTTTTGTGTGGTGAGTGGTGTCAGGATGGTTTCTATGCATTCTGATGTTCCTTCAGTAATAATGCCATGGCCAGATATGATGCGTCTGCCTGGGTTCCCTTGTTTGTGTATCTTGGGAAATGGGTAGAAGTTCCCTGGGGTGGTTTATGGGGGACGAGGTCACAGAGTTTCTCTTGGAGTTCTTTAGGGAAGACTTTGATGATACCCTAAAGTTCCTGGGTGAAGTGTGGTGTGGGGGTCTTTATCATCAGCAGTGTTAGGAAGTTGTCAGGGGGCCTTGCTGACATAGTCGTCACAGTTGAGAACAATAAGGGCTGGTTTGGCCACCATCTGGTGGCTGGATTTCAGGGACTCGACTTTCACCAGCAGAGCTGGTCCAATAGATGATATTACCTTGCCCGTCCTGGCTGAATACAATGATCTCATGCTCTGCTTTAGCCACTGCTGATGCCGTGGGCTCCAGAGGCAGTGGATGGGGCAGTGAGGCAGATGTGCCTCTGTGACTCCTGACTCATCTGTCTCCTCTGGCAGGAGCTGCAGCAACTGCACTAGCCTCTTGCCTTTGGGCATGCTCCCCCAGGGGGCCAGCCGTGGCCACCGTGGGCCAGGGCCAGGCAGGTGCGTGCAGGACCCTCGGAAGCAGCACCTTCACCTGTCTCGCTGTCCAGCCCCACGATGGGCCCAGGGCTACCGGGACAAGACTCCAGACTCAAGCTTGTGCCTGCCATGACAACACCTGTCGCTCCCTACCAGCAACTCTGCTTGTGAGCTGTTAGGTAGGTCACAGAAACCCCTCGTCTGAATGCACATCCCACCCCCTCTGCCTGCCTTCCAGGGCTCTGGGCTCTGCCAGCGATTACTGACTGCATCACCACTCTCCACAGGCAGGCTGGCCCTGTAGCAGCGCTGGGGCCCAGTGGTACCCTGGGCCAGGCTCAACTCACCTTCCCAGGGGAAGGGGCAAGGCCAGAGGTCAAATGGTAGAAGGCTGTGACTTGGAACCAGACCGGGGGATGTAAAGGGCAGGGCAGAGGAGGGAGCAGAGAGATCTCTCACAGATGGTGGGTAGGACAGGCCTGCAGGGAGCCAGTCTGAAGAGAGAGTCTCAGGGGGAGGGACAGCTCAGTGGTTTGAGTATTAGCCTAATAAACCCAGCGTTGTGAGCTCAGCCCTTGAGGGGGTGTGACGAAGTGGGAAGGTTCTGGCTGTGTTCAGTAAATACCACAGGGGGAATATTGACCTGGGAAGATTGCAGGAGAGTTTTGCTGGGACTGGCTGCAGTGGGGAAGGGAGCATATCTGAGAACCCAGGAGTGGGGTTGGAGGCCAGGTAACACCTCTGCCCGTGACACTGGACAAAGGACACAAAGGCTGGAGGAGGAGCCAGGGGGAGGCTGAATGAGAGGCTGGAGGGAGTTTCAGTTTGAAGCTGGCTGGGAAATGGAGAGGGGCGCCCTGATGAGGCTTGGGCTTCCCAACAGGGCTATGGACTCCCTGGGGGCCCCAGATGGACCTAAAGGGGGGGTCCTGTTGTCTGTACCGACAAGACCTGTTTTGGACTGTGCTCCTGTCATCTAAATAAATCTTCTGTGTTACTGCCTGACTGAGAGTCATGGTGAATCGCAGGAAGCTGGGGGTGCAGGGCCTTGTCTCCCTCACGTTCCATGACAGAGGCCATTTAGGGATCTGGGACAAAAATCTGTTTGGGGATTGGTTCTGCTTTGAGCAGGGGGTTGGACTAGATGACCTCCTGAGGTCCCTTCCAACCCTAAGATTCTATGATTCTATGAATGCCTTGGGGCGCCATTGGAGTCGGGGGGACTTTAACCATCATTCCAGTGGCTACTGGGGCACCTGAAAACTCTTCTTTTAATTATTATTTTTATTTTGAAGATAATAATTTAGCAGTTAGCTGGCAGGAGCACTGCATCTAATTCCTGTAGAAAGAAAATATAAATAAATATTAAACCCACTCAGTTCCAATACTAACTTGTTCTGACAATCTTCTGTCAAGTCACGTAAGGGACACTGGTTAGGTTTAAAATTTTAATGGATATTCTTACTTTGTTACTAACTCTTGAATACAACAATTGAAACAATTGTAGAAAAATCTTGATTACCTCCCATCACTTCTTTGCACTTCGCCAAGCTTGGAATAGATTATTTAACTTTAGGAAACATCCTACTAGGGCAAGGACCCATGAGGTTATACTGCACTTGCCTGGGGGCTACCCCACTAGAAATTATATAGCAGAAATTGACTTTAAACACAAGTGAAACTGGCACTTTCAAGTCACTTTCATAGTATTGACAACCCCAAATGTTCAAAAATGATGAGTCACCAAAATCATGAGACTGGCTTTAAAATCATGAGATTATTTACTGTGACGGGTTTGGTCACAGAGACCCCCTTGGGACTGTCACTTGATGTGCTGAGAATACCTTTGAGCCTTTTTTCTCTGCCAGTTTGGGCCTCCAGAACCCTGCCTTTTTGAGCAGACATGCTAGCCTGCTGCAACACAGACCCAGGTCTGAACCACATGTCAGCCGCAGAGTAAACTGCAAACAGCTCAGAAAGTGCTCCTGTCTTCAGCACTCAAACACTCAGCTCCCAATGGGATCTAAACCCCAAATAAATCCTTTTTACCCTGTATACAGCTTATACAGGATAAACTCATAAACTGTCCACCCTCTATAACACTGACAGAGAGATATGCACAGCTGTTTGCTCCCCCAGGTATTGATCACTTACTCTGGGTTAGTTAATAAACAAAAGTGATTTTATTAAGTATAAAAAGTAGGATTTAAGTGGTTTCAAGTAATAACAGACAGAACAAAGTAAGTTACCAAACAAAATATGTGAGTCTAAGCCTAATACAGTATGAAACTAAATGCAGGTAAATCTCGCCCTCAGAGATGTTCCAATAAGCTTCTTTCACAGACTAGACTGCTTCCTAGTCTGGGCCCATCCTTTCCCCTGGTACAGCCCTTGTTAGTTCCAGCAGGCATGTTAGGTGAAAAGCAGAGGATTCCACATGACTGGGACCATCCAGCTTTGGCACAAAGTGGGAAACTTCTGTTTCTCTCTGAGTTACCACCCCTTCTTTTAAATGGAAAAGCACCAGGTTAAAGATGGATTCCAGTTCAGGTGACATGATCACATTTCCTGTGAGATTTCATTACCCACTGGCTGGCACAAGTATACAGGAAGTCTTACAAGTAAACAAAGCCATTTATAATCAATTGTCCTGGATAATGGGAGCCATCAAGACTCCAAACCACCATTAATGGCCCACACTTTACATAATTACAATAGGACCTCAGAGTTATATTTCAGATTCCTAGTTTCAGATACAAGAATGACACAGTCATACAATTAGGATGACCACACTCAGTAGATTATAAGCTTTGTAATGATACCTTACAAGAGACCTTTTGCAAAAAGCATATTCCAGTTACATCATATCCACTTATAAACATATTTTTATAAAAACATCACAATATAAAAATAACAGATTTGGGGTTCTTTTTATTTGCCTTCTGCTTTTTGAGCCTTTTGGGTGCACTGGGGTTCCATTTTGAAGCTTTCTCCACAACCACAAGGGCTAGAAACTGACTTTTTCTTTAAGAACAGAGGCTGAAATCATCACGTATCACTTGTCTCCAGGAGTTGGGGCTTTAAGCAAAACAATAGTTACCATGAGACTCATGACAAAATCATGCATTGGCAACACTGCTTTCACTTCTGTTTAAAGGCTAATTACTTCCCAGAAGGCTCTTAAAGATAACACTACAATGACTGAGTTGCAGTTCTCACAGGAGAATATTTAAAACCAAACACCAAGAAACTTCCACATTTTAAAGCTGAGAAAAAAATTGAGACTTATGAGATTTATTAGGGTCACTGCAGGCAGGAAAGGAAATAAACAGGCCCAGAAGCTCGGGGCAGCTTTTCCTCTTGAAAGAAAGTTGGAGAGTCAAATCTTCTAACCCTTAATCCAGTAAAACTTCCTTGCCATCAGCGCCTCCACTCACAGATATTAACATGTGCTCCATAAATATACACCCCACAGAGGATTCCTGTTTTACAGGCTCATCTAAGGACTTCGAGATCCTTAATTTAATGAGAAGCCCTTTCTTATCTTAATCACTCTGCCTCTATTTGTAAACAAAACACTGACTCCGTGCCCCGGAGCACAAGCTGGGAACAGGACCTCTCCTCTACAGACCTCACATTCCACTTGGGAGCACACCTCCTGTATGAAACTCCAGGGGGAGAAGGCAGAATCCTCCCTTCTCCCCCAGAAATGGTGCCCTGGTAATGCCTAGGCAGAGGGCTAGGGGAGCCAGATGCACAGAAAGTCACTAGGTTCCTGCAGTAGACCCCAGGGCAGGGGAGAGGCCCTGGTTAAGGGCCTGGCTACAGTTGATGTGTCCACATTTTAAAAGGCTGTTTGAAAATTGGAGAGGGGCAGAGAAGAGCCACAGAAATGACTGGAGGGCTGGAGAAAATGGCTGACAGTGAGCAGCGTAAGGAGCTCAAGCTGTTAGCTTGTCAGAACGCAGACTGAGGGGAGCCGTCACTGCAGTGTCTAGGTCCCATCCAGGAGAGCACCCACCACTTACCAAACAGCTCTGTGATCTAGTCAAGCCAAGCAGAACAAGCTCTAGTGGCTGGAAGCTGAAGCCAGACCCATTAAAATCAGAAGTAAATTTCCAGCAGGGAGGGTGATTAACCAGTGGCGCAAATGCCCAAGGTGGGGTGAGGGTGGCGCTATCTCTGGCTGTTTTCTGCCTGGCTGGAAAACGCTCTGGCCAAGCAGAAGTAACTGGGCTCAGTTCAGTGTCAGGGGTGAGTCTCTGGTGTGTGCCGTACAGGGGGTCTGACCAGGTGATCTAACAGTCACCTCGGGCCTGTGACACTCTGGTTCACACATGGAAACAGCTCAGCTGTTTTATTCTGGAGGATGAAAGCGGCTATAGACAAGGGGCTGAAAGCGGCTGTTCCAGGTGTGGGTTTTATACACAGGTTGGTACATTGGCCCACTCACTGTGTGTCCCTGTGGTGACCCACTCACCTCCCCTTTACTTCGGAGTTTGAATAGTTGACTCTGCAGTAGGGAAGGAACTAAGGCGGGATTGCCTGTGCTTCCTGGTTAGCCTGTGGCAGGTGAGGAGCAGTGCATGCGTGGGTGGGACAGTTGGCTACCCTAGTTCTCTGATCAGCAGCGCCGGGCCAGAGACACACCTACAAGGGAGCACCCATAGGGACACATCTCGAAAAACCATTGTTACTACACAAGGTGAATAACTTCTTCATTTGGCTACACAATATTTTAAGATATCGTTGAGCGTCAAGTGAAGCTTTTCTTACGAAGGGGCATCACTCAAATGGAGATACAGCACATGATTTCTATTGCATAAGAGCTGGCATGGAGAGGTACGATATTGATTTTGGAGCATTAATTTCCCTTGTCTTGCTAAATTAAACATCTGTTTACTTATTGATTTGATTTTTTTTAACATGTAAAAGTGGGTATCTTAGACACCCCTGCTGTAAATCAAAAAATAAAATCAAGGGGTGAGTAGAGAACTTGCAAGTTTTTGGAATAATAGTTCTTCCCTTTTGTAACAATGCGGTTCTGGCGGGACTCAACTGAGAGAGTCAATTCAGGACAAATTGCACAGAGCAGGGCAGTCACTGCCCCAGGCTGGGGTTTCTCTGCACACCAAGGCAAACCCAACCAGCCAGACAAAGAGGACTTCGGTCTCACCCCACTGGCTTATGACATGACCCCAGGTGTCCAGCCCTGTTCTTCTCCTGCCGTTGAGGTCTTGCTGTAGCCCTTGAGGGCCTGGTTCAGAGTGTGTGTGTGCGCGTGTGCACGTGTATGTGAAGCACACACATCTCAGACTTAGAGGGGCAGGAGATAGCAGCAGTGCCACCAAGGGAAGGTCGTTTATAATCTGATCAGGGCTCCACAGCAGCTGCTCAGAAGAGGCAATGAATTGCCATATCCTCTGCTAGCCTGGCTCTGCCCCATCTTGAGCCAGCCCCATCCACTCTGTGGTTTGCACCAGGCAGATCAAGCCACACCCCCGGTTCTTGTGGGGGCTGCTGGTGATTTACAAGGCTCACCTCTCCCCAGGTGAACTCTTGCTGCTCGAAGCCCAGAGGGTGGATTGCACCCAGGGCCGGCTTTAGGAAGTGCGGGGCCTGATTCGAGGGGGCCCCAGCAGGAATGACTCACCCAGCGGCGCTCTGGGTCTTCCGTGGCACTGAAGGACCCGCCGCCAAAGACCCGGTAGGGAACCGCCCGGTGAGTACATCCCCCTGCCCCATCCGACCCCCACCCATGTCCTGCCCCTGACTACCCCCTCAGAAACTGCAACCCATCAACCCCCCACTCCTTGTCCCCTGACCACCCCCTCCCGAGACTCCCCCACCCTCTACCCAACTCACCCTGCTCCCTGCCCCCTGACTGCCCCGATCCCATCCACCACCCTGACGGACCCCCCAGAACTCCCAAACCTACCCAACCCACCTCTTCCCCATCCCCTGACTGCCCAATCCAACCCCCCCAACTCGCTCCCTGTTGCCGGGACTCCCAGCCCCTGCCTTATCCGAACATCCTCCCCCACAGCCTCAGTCTCTTACCATGCCACTTACCCCTGCCAGAGACTGGGCCGGAGCTGCGCCGCCTGGCCAGAGTTGGGGCCGGGGCCAGGCCGGAGCCGCGGGGCCAGAGCCAGGACAGTCGGCTGGAGCCGGAGGGAGCCACTCAGCCGGAGCCACACTGGGCTGTGCCGCGCCTCCCTGGAGCCCTCCTCGCGCCTCCCTGCCCCAGCTTATCTGCCGCTGCTTGTTTCCAGGCTTCCCGCGCAAACATCTAATGTGCGGGAAGCAGGGGAGGGGGAGGAGAAGGGGGCGGAGCATTCAGGGGAGGAGGGGGAGGTGAGCTGGGGCCTGGGGCAGGGCGGACAGCTGCCTGAGCTTGGGAACCGGCTCCAGCTCACCCCTGGGCACGGGGCCCAATTCAGGGTAATCGGCTTAAAGCTGGCCCTGATTGCACCAGCTGATGCACTGGACCTTTGCACAGATCCAGCAACTGCCATTGCTGTGTTGGTTATTGCAGTGAGCTGGGCTATCTCCAAACATCCACTGCCCTGGTGCATGTCCCCTGGGAAGGGCATGGGGCTCGGCCCAGGCCAGTCTCTGCTGCCATGATTAGATGTGTGGGACTGTTCTCAGCCAGGGGACACAGCCAGCATCTCCAGCAGCGGCATGTTCTGTTGTAGGGCTGCTGTCAAAGCGTGCAGGCCAGGGATCACTGGACAAATTTACTCCCAGGACGAGTGTGGCTCTGTGTCACAGAGATGCTGTGTTCTGCTTGGGATTTATTTGTCCATGGTCTAGGATTTCTCTGTAGCCAATGTTGGGGGCAGGGGGAGTTGTGCTTTGTGTAGTAGGATTGGGCTGCAGACTGAAATGTCCTTCACGAAGGCTGCAACTTGTAACCTATCCTCCATGAACTTATCTAGTTCTTCTCTGAACCCTGTTATAGTCTTGGCCTTCACAACATCCTCAGGCAAGGAGTTCCACAAGTTGACTGTGCGTTGTGTGAAGAAATACTTAGTTTTGTTTGCTTTAAACCTGCTGCCTATTCATTTCATTTGGTGACCTTTAATTCTTTTGTTTACGAGGCAGAGTAAATAACATTTCCTTATTTACTTTCTCTACACCAGTCATGATTTTATAGACCTCTATCATATCCCCCCTTAGTCGTCTCTTTTCCAAGCTGAAAAGTCCCAGTCTTACTAATCTCTCCTCACATGGCAGCCGTTCCACACCCCTAATCATTTTTGTTGCCCTTTTCTGTACCTTTTCCAATTCCAGTATATCTTTTTTGAGATGGGGCAACCACATCTGCACACAGTATTCAAGTTGCGGTCATACCATGGATTTATATAGAGACAATATGATATTTTTTCACTTATTATCTATCCCTTTCTCAATGATTTCCAACATTCTGTTTACTTATTTTGGCTGCTGCTGCACATTGAATGGATGTTTTCAGAGAATTATCCACAATGACTCCAAGATCTTTCTTGAGTGGTAACAGCTAATTCAGACCTCATCATTTTACATGTACAGTTGGGATGATGTTTTCCCATGTGCATTACTTTGCATTTATCAACACTGAATTTCATCTGCCATTTTGTTGCCAGTTTTGTGAGATCCCTTTGTAGCTCTTTGCAGTCAGTTTTGGACTTAACTATTCTGAGTAATTTTGTATCATTTGCAAATTTTGCCACCTGACTGTTCACCCCTTTTCCCAGATCATTTATGAATATGTTGAATAGGGTTGAGCCCAGTACAGATCCCTGGGGGACACCACTATTTACCTCGCTCCAATCTGAAAACTGCTCATTTATTCCTACCCTTTGTTTTCTATCTTTTAACTAGTTACCAATCCATGGAAGCACCTTCTCTCTTATCCCGTGGCTGATTACTTTGCTTAAGAGCCTCTGGTGAGGGACCTTGTTAAAGGCTTTCTGGAAATCTAAGTGCACTATGTCCACTGGATCCCCCTGTCCATAGACTCATAGACTCATAGGTCAGAAGGGACCAATATGATCATCTAGTCTGACCTCCTGCACAAAGCAGGCCCAGAATCCTACCCATCCACTTCTATAACAACCCCTAACCTATGTCTGAGTTATTGAAGTCTTCAAATTGTGGTTTGAAGACCTCAAGCTGCTTGTTGACCCCCTCCATCACTGAAGCCTTCTTTTGCTCAGTGCTTGATGGGGGTCTCAGTCTAGAACCAACTCCCTGATCAAGCTCCGGGTTGTTGTTTGCATTGTTGTAGCCTTATTGGTCCCAGGATATTAGAGAGACCAGGTGGGTGAGGGAATATCATTTATTGGACCCATTTCTGTTGGTGAGAGAGACAAGCTTTCAAGCTACACATAGCTCTTCTCTGGGCCTAGGAAAGGAACCCAGTGTCTCACCAGTAAATTCAAGAGGCAACAGATTGCTTAGCATAAACTGGTAGACCCTGTGTTAACTACCTATGCTAAACAATCTGTCCCCTTGTATTTAGTGCTGATGGCCCTGAAGGAGAACTCTGTGTTGTGTAGCTCAAAAGCTTGAATACTTGTAACTGACCCTGGCTTCTCCAGGGCAGTATTTGGCACTTGGATGCTGTGTAGACACTGCCCTGTAACACCGACCACAGACTGACTAGACAGAGTGAACGACATGAGCACGTGGCAGTTCTCTGCAGAGGCTTGTTGTACGGGAGCAACTAGTCCGGTGTGTTAGCTGGGCTAGTGCTTTGGCTCTGCTGTGCGGTTGCAGGACTGGGGAGCCCTGTGCTCTGTACTCAGCAGTTCTGGAGGCAAGTTTGCTCTCAGAGGTCACGTTCAAGTAGAGAAAGTTAAAGGGGCTCGAAGCTGAAGGATGCAGGAGGTTTAACATGGCAACACAAGGGGAGTGCTGTGGCTGGTGCCCGGCTGCTCCGGGAGCATGGCTGAGGTGCACTTTACATCTCAATTTGGTGTAGCCGGACCTTGCTTTGTGGGCACATTAATCCAGACCAGGTCTCTTCACAGTGCTTGGTAAATCTCTAGTGTCAGCTGCCAGCTCCCTTTTGAGGCCTCAGCAAGCAGGGCAGGGGAGGCCCTGTGCACAGCATGTATGCAGTGGGATGGGTGAGTCACGCAGGACGGAGGTACTGCTGAGAATGCCCCAGGCTGCAGGAGCCTGGAACAACATGAGACAGAACTATGCAGAGACTGGTTTCTCAAGCGCTCTGTGGCATGGGGCTGTCTTGGGTGTGTCCTTCTTGGGTAGCTGAGTTGGGAAACCTCCTTCCCTAGAGCTGAGGTGGTGACATACGTCCCTTATCTCTGTGCCTCTCTGGGCGCCTGGTGCAGCTTCATTGCCAGGCAGCAAAGCCCCATGCATGTCCGCTGAGTGTGAAACCTTTGATAACTATCCGTCTCACTGCAAGGGTGCTGAGAATCCACCCGTGTGCCACAGCTGGCAGAAAACCCCCAGGGCAGACGCAAAGCAGGGCTGTGAGGCTGAGGAGAGCAATGGAAAGCCTGCCTGCTGAGCAGAGACTGGGCGAGTGTGGCTTGTGCCATGGACTCACAGGACTTGTGCTCTCTCTCGGCTCTGTATGGTCTCCGGGAGGAACCCCCTTCAGTGCAACAACCCTGCTCGGGGGTTCACTCTCTCTCAGGGTCAAGCCTCTGCCTCCTGGAACCGCATCGCTCTGAGCCGTCAGCCCGCCCCTCTCTGCCGTGGGCCCCCTTATAGGGGAAAAACTTTGGTGCTTAACATCATAGGTGCGCCATCTTGGAATGCCCAAACAACAACTGGGAATCCACCTTGGCTGCCCCTTCCCCGTCCTCAGGTGCAGTTTCCTGCCCTGTCTACCAAAAGGCGGGAACCAACCAACCATGTGACCTGAGATCTGCCAGTAACAGCAGGGCCTATCAGGGCCAGCACAGCCGAGGGAAGACTCTGCCCTTCGGAGGGGCAGAGTCTGGAGATGCTGCTGCAATTGCTGGAGAGCAGAGCAGACATCCCAGCTCTCTCAGTTGCTGCGGAGGAGTGCGCTGAGCACCGCGCGGGTTCGCCTGGCTGCGGGAGGGTGATTCTCCCTTGCACGCAGAGTGTCACCAGCTGCCACTCGTTCACTGAGGACAAACACCCCCCACGACGCTGCATGGGGCGCACAAGCAGAGTCAGTGCTGGGGCCGGGCGGGCATCACCTGACCCTGTCGGTTCCACGCACCTGGCTGAGTCCGGTGCTGTCCCGGCGTCACAAGGGGCCTCAGAGCTCCAGACAGGGTTGTGATCCTCCAGCCTCTTACCTGGGCTCGTCCTAGGGGAGGGAGCTTGCCCCCAGCCACACTCAGCACACGGCCGGGCCTTTACTTACCTTATAGCTCCTGTTGTGGGGGGCCTTGCTTTACCTGTGTTCCGTGTCATTTGGGTCACCTCTGGGTCACCTTGTTTAGAACTGTTGATGTCTAACAAATACCTTGGTTGCTGACACCCACATATCCCAGTTGGTTTACTTGTTTTCTTAGGGGCTGACAGCAAACCACAATGATAGATGCGGGTAGGAGGATGTTCCTTTACAATGATTCTCTGTCAGCCTTACTAACCAGTCAACAGCCTCCGGGAGTCCACTCACTCTAGGTCCCTGGGGCCTCCACCCCCATAGAGAACAATGCAACCTGATCTCTAGACCAGAGCGACTCTCAGCCTGCATAAAACAGGAGGGTTTATTGAGCATCTGAACCCACCATAGGAGGTTATCAGGACCCTTGGGCCTGGCATCCCTCATCACAGGACATATCATTCTCTCCTGCATCCAGGTGGGCTTCAGCTGCTATCTCTCCCCATTCCAGCAGCCTCCTCCTTCCAGCCAATCATCACCTTCCCCCCGAGCCCATGCTCTGTCCTTTGTCTTCTGTCCCAGGTAAACAGGCTTCTGGGGCTCTCTCTCTTTTGTCCTTTACTCCCCCACTGGCTGGAACCGGCTGACTTCCAAGCTGGGCTGGGCCTCTCGGTCACCTGTCGCTAGGGTCCCCCATCTCCTGGCTGTTGTCTGGGGTCCCAACTGCTAGGCGAGGTCACCGCTGCTCTTCTGCAACAACAAATGCCCTCTCACACCACCTCTTTAAACAAGTAACACCCAGGGAGACTGAATCCCACACTCTCTGCTTGCAAAGCACTGAAAAAACAAGAATCTCCCCCCAACTTAGTCACAACCTGTTTAGCCTAAACTGCAGGAGCCTGGGGATTGTATTGCTCCTTAAAACTACATTGGGGGTGGGGGTAAACAGCAGGGAGAGGGAGGAGCTGCTGAAGTTAAAGGATGAGGCTGGCACAAGAACAAATGGGCCAGGAACAGGCTGGAAAATAGTATTTCTAACCATTGGAGGAGTGAGGTGCTGGAGCAGCCTCCCCTTCTCCAACCCAACTGTCTTCGAGCTGGAGCCTGATGAGTTTACAAAGGGGATGATCTGATGGGGCTGCCTGGGATGGCTGAGACTGGATCTGCCCCAGGAGGTCCCTGCCAGCTCTACATGCTTCTGACTCAGAAACTGGAAGACCCTCCATTTATTAATAGTTAAAACTTCATCATTTTTAAGCCAATTTAATGAATTTTGGGGCTGGACTTGGGGCTCTTGAATGCTTGGGGTGACACTCAATGCATTTTCATTACGTGGTGTTTAAAAACCTGTTACCTCCTGGAGCTAGATTTGCCAGGGTGCTCAGAGCCAGATGGACAGGTGGATGTTTATGGACAGACGGTCAGCACCCCTCTCCCCATGTTGGGATGTGTCTGGTCAGATGTTCAGCAACCCCCCGCCATCGGGACATGTCTGTAAGCAGAGTCAGGATGAGCTCTACCCTGACATCTGGTGGTGAATTGTGGTGAGTTGTGGAAAAGAACTTCAGGGGCTGATCTTGTTTGCATAGGCACAACCACCCCACCTAGCATGAACCCACAGCAGCCCAAATGGCTGCTGTGGGATCCCCAGTTTCTCTGTTACTGGAGCAGGAAGAATAAAGCGTTCTTACCCTGATTATGTGAATCAAGGACAATGAAACTGTTTTATGATAGAGGGACTTGCCATCAACTGGATAGCACTCGCTAGACAAGGAACATGGGTTCCAAAACCTAGTGAATTGAGAGAGGCAGGTAGGGTGTCTGCACCTGGGTAGAATTTCAGAGCTAATTTTACTTCCATTAGGAGTCTAGTTACAGGCTGCTGAGCTGACTTCACCTTGGGCCAATGGTGCACCAGTACTGAGGCTCCCCTACAAGCTGAAATCACTGAGTGCTGTTGGGGGAACTGAAGCTATGTTGCTGAGCTGCTGGCAGTGTAGAGTAGGTTGTGGGACAGCTGGCGGAGCAGAGCAGCTGGCGGAGCAGAGCAGTTTGTGAAATGGCTGGAGCAGCTCACGGGATGGCTGGTGGAGTGACTGTGAAGTGGAGCAGCTCGTGGAGAAGGCTGCAGCAGAATCCCATGGAGAGGCGGGCGGTTGGCCTTGGACCACGTAAGGTGCCCCTTAACACCACTGTGCCCCTCTCCCCCACCCCCCAGGCTGGGAAGTAAAACTCTGCAGATAAACTTTTGAACTCTAGGGCTGCACTGACCAGGGACAGAGACTTTTGGGTTTTTGGACTTTTGGGTGATTTTTGGGTTCCTGGACTCAAGAGACTAATGGGTGTTGGACTTTTAGGACTTTGGGTGATCTTTTGGGTTGCTGGGTATGAGGGGAAAAGGTTAATGCTAAGCTTACTTGGGGGTGGGGCTTTTGCTCATGGTTTGTGTTATGAATCCTGTTTGTGGTGTTTTCCCAAGGTAATGCTGCATTGTTTCCCTCCTTTATTAAAAGGATTTTGCTACACTCAGTCCTTGCTTGCGAGAGGGGAAGTATTGCCTCTTAGAGGCACCCAGGGGGTGGTATGTAATTGTCCCAGGTCACTGGGTGGGGGCTCGAGACGATTTTGCATTGCGTTATTGAAACAGAACCCAAGGGTACTGAACCTGGCCCTTGTTGCTGCCAACTCAGATGGGCAGAAGGGTTACATGTCTCTCCAGACATTCAGCAGCCCCCCACTGGGCCATGCCTGGCCGGACACTCGGCAGCCCCCGACCCCCACTGGGCCATGCGTGGCTGGACGCTCGACAGCCCCCGACCCCCGCTGGGCCATGCCTGGCCAGATGCTCGGCAGCCCCCGACCCCCGCTGGGCCGTGCCTGGCCAGACGCTCGGCAGCCCCCGACCTCCGCTGGGCTGTGCCTGGCTGGACGCTCAGGAGAGCTCAGTGTTGCATGTGCTGACGTTTTGGGAAGTCAGGTCTCTTGCGCAGCGTGGGTTTAACACTGTTAGGCTTTGTCTAGACCTCGCAGCTTTTAGTGACATGGTTGTGCCACTACAGCCGTGCCGCTAAAAGGTGCAATGTAGCCCCCGTTTGTTGGCAGCAGAATGCTCTGCTGCTGACAAAAAACTTCCACCTCAACAAGCAGCAGCAGCTTTGTCGGCAGGAGCGAGAAAGTGCTATTCACAGCGCTGATGTCGCTTGTGTGTGTGTGTGTTTAACACCCCTGAATGACAGACGTTTTGCTGCTGAAGTTCCAGTGTAGACAAAGCCTTGGAAAGGGGAGTGGGCATCAGGCAGTTTTAGCAGGTAAAGCTGTTAAAGTCTGTGTGTGTGCACTTGCTGCTTTCCAGTTTCAACCCCACTTAATTAAGTGCAATCACATGTTTTTTTACACCCCCCTAAAAGAAACCCATCCCCCTTTTTCCTCCTCCAGCAGGGTCTAGGGCTTAGTTAAGGGGCTCGGGAGAGGCGTGGGCAGACAGAGAGCAAACTCCTCTCACTCCCTGGATCCAGGAAAAAGATTTCACAACTCTGAACTCTAAGGGAAACAGAACACCCCACCCCCTGCATGGGATTCCTGAGAACTGGGGCCTGGCTGCCTCTCTCACCTGGGAGGGGAGGACCCAACCGACTTGTCGCTATCCTGTTCTGCAGGGTCTTCAGCACTCCGCCCAGCAGTAGCAGCTCCATTTTACTCTTTCCAGGCTGTTCAGAAAATGCTCTAAATTTGCTTTCCCAGGTTCCTGGCAGAAGAGAATGTTCCTCTTTGCAGCCCCCCAGACCTGAGCCAGCAGCAGCAGCAGCGGCGATGGAGCTGTGCAGACAAAGCCACTAGGTATTGATAAAATAGCCACTGTCTCTCATACAGGTGGGTGGGCTCCAGCACAGCAGGGCCTGTCCTGACTAGCTACTCACAGGGACTGCAGACTAAGAAATCATAGTAACACCCCACCGTCCTTTCTGTGCCCCTGTCATAGACTTTAAGGTCAGAAGGGACCATTATGATCATCTAGTCTGACCTCCTGCACAATGCAGGCCACACAATCTCACCCACCCACTCCTGTAACAAACCCCTGACCTATGTCTGAGTTATTGAAGTCCTCAGATTGTGGTTTGAAGACCTCAAGCTGCAGAGAATCCTCCAGCAAGTGCCTGTGCCCCAGTGGTTTCCCGGAATTGATAATAAATAGGTGTCGCAATTTACGGGGGGTGTCAGGCCCAATGAGATAAATAAAAGAGTATAGAAAAAAAGTAAATGTTGTTAGGATTATTCAATTTAACACAAGAATAATGCAAGTTACCCAAACACATAACAGGTCTAATTTCTAAAAAAATATACATTTTAAAAAAAAGATATTTAATTTAAATTGACTTTTGAAAAGTAGCCATCATGGAGTAAGAGGAAAGCTCTCTATGGGTCAGTAACTGTTTAAAAGATGGGAAACAAGTGATGGAATAAATTATCATTGTCGAATGACAGAGATAATGGTAGGTATCCTGAGAGGTCGGCACTGGGACTATTACTGTTCAACATATTCAAAATGATCTGGAAAATGGGTAAAACAGTATGTGGCAAATTGCAGATGATACAAAACATTCAGGATAGTTTAAAGATCCCAGAAGACGCAAAGAATTACAAGGGATCTCATAAAATGGATGACTGGGCAAAAAAAATGGCAGATGAATTAATGTTGATAAATGCAAAGTAATGCACATTCGAAACAATCTCAACTATACGTATAAAATGATGGCATCTGAATTAGCGTTTAACACTCGAAAGATCTTGAGTCAGTGTGGATAGTTCTCTGAAAACAACTCAATGTGCACAGCAGTCACAAGCAAACAATGTTGGAATCATTAAGAAGGGAGAGAGTAAGACAGAAAATATCATATTTTTCTCTATATCCATGGTACGTGCACATCTTGATACTGTGGGCAGATCTGTCACCCATCCTAAAAATATATATTGATTGAATTGGAAAAGGTACAGAGATGGACAACTAAATAATCAGGGATATGAAACAGGAGGAGAGACTAAAATAACTGGGAATTTTCAGCTTAGAAAAGAGATGACGAATGGGAATATAAATCTTGACTGGTGCAAAGGAAGTGAATAGAGAAAGTTTTAATTTCTTCACATAACACAGAACTAGCAGTCACCAAGTGAAATTAATAGGCAGCAGGTTTTAAAATAAACAAAGAGTATTTCTTCACACAACATGAATCAACCCGTGAACCTTTTGCCGGGATCGCGTGAAGACCAAAACTATACAAATTTATAAAAGAATAGATAGAATTCCTGGAGAACAGGTCATCAGTGTATTAGCCAGGATGGGAGGACGCAACACCCTGCTCTGAGTGTCCCTAGCTTGTTTGCAAGAAGCTGGGAATGGCCAACAGAAGATGGTCACTTTGATATCCCTGTTCTGTTCATCGCTCTGAAGCACCTGGCATTGGCCACTGTTAGAAGACAGGATACTGGGCTATATGGACCACTGGTCTGACCCAGTCTGACATTCTATTGTAAAATGATATTATAATAAAAAAGTTTAGTAACAGACTCCCAACATAATGACCTCCCAAGTGCAAGCGATGGAAATAACAACCTTGCAAATAATGCATTTAAAATTCTTGGCACTAGGAAATATTAATATATTTCCATTCCCAGTCACAAATCTAGCATTCTGGAGCAAAGACTAAAATAAGTCCAACAAACAAATGTTTATTAACATGCCCTATCATTTTCCCTCACTGCACACTCACCGGTGTTCTTTTGGTCAGTGAGACTCAGAGTTCAGAGGTGCTTTCACATGAGTACACCTCCCAGGTGGCGGACAAGAAGGCACCTGGCTTGTTCTTCCAGCTGCTCACGGTTCGCTCTGGCAGTCTGTTCGTTGTGCCACCGTTCACTTCCACCATCTGGTGCAATGGCCGTCGCAGTCACCTTCTGCTGCCACTTGCCACGGTGGACCTCTGCGAGATGGCTCTTGAGGTTCCACCAGCTTTAGTGATTTCAGCTAGCTCTCAGTGGGGAACCTCGCTCACTGCTAGTGCAGTCTCGGGCTGTCTCTTACACAAAAACACTGTACCCACTAGGAACCACCGTCTCCACAACAGACTAAGACACTAGATCTGATTTGTAGTGATTTCAGCTGCAGTGGTCACTTAACAGAACAAAAGATTCTCTAGGGGCCTAATCAGCTCTGTTAAACAGGAGAGAGGAGACAGGTCCCCACCCCTCTTCTTGATGCCTTCAAATCATCACAGGTTAAGTAGCAGTTCTACTCCCTTACTCATACAACATTTCAGCCCATTCCCGACATTCAAGTGGTTGTAACCCACCCCAGCCAAAATCTATCACTTGCACAACGCAGCTCTGTTTGCTGGATACCTAGGTAGATTAGGTGTGAATGTAAATTAATCTGGCCCTGAAGCTTCCCCACACCCCAGCTCATCACTAGCTGTCAGGGAGAGCTCATTTAGACTTTGCTTACAAATCATCATTTGAAATTATTAGGTTGGCCCACATCACCGAAATGAATGCACCAACATCATAAAAACAGCTGTATAAGGAAGCAAGGAAGCTAGTCTATATTTTAAATTTATTATCTTTTTCAGATACACATATTTATCATACACTCTATAGCTTTTAAAGTGTGCATTATGTTTCAGTTAAATTCAGATTTCCAAAAGTCACTAAATTTATGTACTAGCTCAAAACTTGGGGGTGTTTGGAAATTCAAGGGCGGTAGGGAAATCACTGCCATGCCACATGTTGCAGGGAAGGCGAAAACCTCCAGCCGCCTCTGCCAATCTGCCTGGAGGAAAATTCCTTCCCAATCCCATATGGCGATCAGTTAAACCCTGAGCATGTGGGCAAGACTCACCAGCAGCACCCAGGAAGAATTCTCTGTAGTAACTCAGATCCCATCCATCACAGACCACTGGGCATACTTACCAGCTGATAATCAAATTAATTGCTAAATTAATTGCCAAATTAGGCTTCCCATCATACATCCCCTCCCTAAACTTATCAAGCTTAGTCTTGAAGCCAGATACAGTCTTTTGCCCCCACTATCCCTTGGAAGGCTGTTCCAGAACTTACTCTCTAACGGTTAGAATCTCGTCTAATTTCACAGTCTAAACTTCCTAGTTGTCCAGTTTATACCCATTTGTTCTTGTGTCCACATTGGTACTAGATTAAATAATTCCTCTCCCTCCCTGATATTATCCCTCTGATCATTATTATAAGAGCAAGCATATCCCCCTCACCTTCTTGGTTAGGCTAAAAAGCAAGCTCTTGAGTCTCCTTTTCATAAGACAGGTTTCCATTCCTGGATCATCCTAGTAGCCCTTCTCTGTACCTTTCCAGTTTGACTTCATCCTTCTTAAACATGGGAGACAGAACTGCACACAGTTTTCCAGATGAGTCTCCAGTGCCTTGTAACGGTACTAACACCTCCCTTATCTTTGCTGGAAATACCTTGTTTGATGCATCCTAAAACTGCATTAGGTTTTTAATGCCATATCACATTGGCAGCTGTAGTCATCCTGTGATCAACCAAAACCCGAGGTCCTTCTCCTCTGTTACTTGCAACTGATGTGTCTCCCAATTTATAACTAAAATTTGTTATTATCCCTAGATGCAGACCTGCACTTTTCACTATTAATTTCATCCTATTCTATTACTCCAGTTTACAGATGTGACGAACTGGGTTTTTTCTTGGGTGTTCTGTCTTTTCCAGGGTTTGCATGCACACGGGTGGAAGAATCGATGTACTGGTGTTACTGGTTTAACGATGGTGAGGGAGAGGAGTTTGTTGTTACAGAGGACGGGAGAGACTGGGACCCCAGCCCAGGAGACACAACCGGTTCTGGCCAGTGGGACAAGGGCTGCCAGAGAGAGGACCCCGGTGACCTGACCAGCCGGTTCCAGCCAGAGGAGAGCTGCGAGGAAAGGGGACTCAGGCCTTCCTGTTTACAACCCTGTTTACGAGGAGAGAAGACAATGGACTGAGGCGGGCTTGAGGCGGGGATATCAGAGACCCAGCGGGAAGCAGGGGGGCTCGGGCTGGCAGGGGAAGCAGGCAGAGCCACCTGATGCAGGGAGACTGGGATGTGCTGTTATTGTGAGAGGCCAGGCCTGAGGCCCGCGAGTTCCTGTGCTTGTTCAACTCTCAATAAACCCTCTGTTTTTATGCTGGCTGAAGTCACTCTGGTCTAGAGAACAGGGTTGCATCCACCCTTTGGGGGTGAAGAGCCCAGGGGGTCCAGAGTGCGTGGACTCCCGAGGGGGCCCACGGCAGAGACAGACGTCTACAGGCTCAGAGAGGTGCGGCTCCAGGAGGTGGAGGCCTGACCCCGAGAGAGAAGTGACCCGAGAAGGGCTGTCTCACTGGAAAGGGGCACCCCCACGGACTGCACAGGGCAAGTGTGGGCACGATCTGTGAGTCCGTGACACAAGGTCATCCGATCTTCTTGTATGATAACCGGTCTCTCTCTGTGTTAGCAATCACTCCCACCAGGCCTGTTCTCACAGCTAGTTACGAGTCCAGCTGCCCTGTCGAAATTCAGATGCAAATGTGTCCCTAGCATTTTCAGGCAGTGGGGCCGTGGGCCTCATGCAGCTAATTGTGGGCAACAGGCTCATGAGCGACCAGGACAAACTCCAGCTCCAAGGGCAATTTCTGCAGCTGAAGAGCTGGCACACACGGCCACGGGCATGGCAGGCCCTTCTGCCCCAAGGCTCAGACACCAGCTGTCAGAGGTAAGAGCATACCTTTCACGGAACGATATGCAGATCAGCACAGTGGGTATCCACATGTGATACCCCAATCCAGCATTCCTGTGCCAGGCCTTTACCCACACCCAATCCCAGCATTCCCTATGACAGACCCTGCCCTGTGCACAACCAGCATTCCCTGTGCTGGTCACATCACACACACCCAATCCCAGCATTCCCTGTGCCGGCCATGTCACCACACCCCATATCAGCATTCCCTGTGCCAGCCTTGTCACCACATCCCAATCCCAGCATTCCCTGTGTCAGGCCCTGCCTGTGCACCAGTCCCAGCATTCCCTTGCTGGGTCACTTCACCACACCCCAATCCCAGCATTCCCTGTGACAGGCCTTGTCACCACACCCCAATCCCAGCATTCCCTGTGACAGGCCCTGCCCTGTGCACCAATCCCAGCATTCCCTGTGCTGAGTCACATCACCACACCCCAATCCCAGCATTCCCTGTGACAGGCCCTGCCCTGTGCACCAATCCCAGCATTCCCTGTGCTGAGTCACATCACCACACCCCAATCCCAGCATTCCCTGTGCCAGGCCCTGCCCTGTGCACCAATCCCAGCATTCCCTGTGCTGGGTCACATCACCACACCCCAATCCCAGCATTCCCTGTGGCAGGCCACGTCACCACACCCCAATCCCAGCATTCCCTGTGCCAGGCCTTGTCACCACATCCCAATCCCAGCATTCCCTGTGTCAGGCCCTGCTCTGTGCACCAATCCCAGCATTCCCTGTGCTGGGTCACATCATCACACCCCAATCCCAGCATTCCCTGTGCCAGGCCATGTCACCACACCCCAGTCCCAGCATTCCCTGCACCAGGCCATGTCACCACACCGAAATCCCAGCATTCCCTGCGCCAGGCCACGTCACCACACCCCAATCCCAGCATTCCCTGCGCCAGGCCACGTCACCACACCCCAATCCCAGCATTCCCTGTGGCAGGCCACGTCACCACACCCCAATCCCAGCATTCCCTGTGCCAGGCCACGTCACCACACCCCAATCCCAGCATTCCCTGTGACAGGCCCTGCCCTGTGCACCAATCCCAGCATTCCCTGTGCTGGGTCACATCATCACACCCCAATCCCAGCATTCCCTGTGCCAGGCCATGTCACCACACTCCAATCCCAGCATCCCTGCGCCAGGCCACGTAACCACACCCCAATCCCAGCATTCCCTGTACCAGGTCATGTCACCACACCCCAATCCCAGCATTCCCTGCGCCAGGCCACATCACCACACCCCAATCCCAGCATTCCCTGCGCCAGGCCCCGCCCTGTGCACCAATCCCAGCATTCCCTGTGTCAGGCCACATCACCACACCCCAATCCCAGCATTCCCTGTTCCAGGCCCCGCCCGGTGCACCCCAATCCCAGCATTCCCTGCACCAGGCCCCACCCGGTGCACCCCAATCCCAGCATTCCCTGTGCCAGGCCCCACCCTGTGCACCAATCCCAGCATTCCCTGTGCCAGGCCACATCAGCACAGCCCAATCCCAACATTCCCTGTGCCAGGCCATGTCACCACACCCCAATCCCAGCATTCCCGTGCCAGGCCCTGCCCTGTGCACCAATCCCAGCATTCCCTGTGCCAGGCCATGTCACCAGACCCTAATTCCTGCATTCCCGTGCCAGGCCCCGCCCTGTGCACCAATCCCAGCATTCCCTGTGCCAGGCCAGGTCACAGCACCCCAATCCCAGCATTCCTTGCGCCGGGCCAGGTCACCGTTGTGACATGTGGCTTGTGTAAATGAGATGAGAAATTTGGTAGAAGAGTGGGTTAGGAGCAAAGGCATTACAAGCTTTCATCAAATGTGTGATTTGGTTAGCCAGGAACAGTTCCTGAATATGTGCAGTGATGATGTAAACAGTATTTGGGGGACAAAAAGGTGGGTGCGGCAGGTAAATTAGCTGGGCTTGCAGACTCTTTCAAGCAACCACAAGCTGCAATTAAACATAAACTATTGGCAGAGGGGTACAGGGTTGGAGGGAAGCAGACTCACCATTCTACCCCTGGGAAAAAGGAGGGTGGACATTCACCTCCCCCTTCCCCTGTTACTCGTCCCAAGTCTCCTGTACAAACCGGAGCCCAAAATGCTATTGTAAGTCCACTGAGCTCCCAAGGAATAAATGTTCTTGGCCGAGTGGAAACAGGCACCAGGCAACACATGAAGCTGTTGTTTCTCAGAGGGCAAGGGTATCCCAGGCTATTGCCTCTTTCCATGCAGGATTTGTACAGGTTGCTTCTACACAACCAAGCAGTGAGCATGTGCATGCTGTTAAGCTTAATGGCAAAGTGCTCCAAGGTTTAAGGGACACTGATGCAGAGATTTCTGTGGTCAGGAGAGACCTGATCCAGGACAAGGCTCTGTTACCAGGAAAAATGACAGAATTAGAACTGGTGGGAGGTTACAAAGCCCTTTCACCTTTAGCTAAGGTACACATGGAAACTGGTGATTTGCAGGCTGAACTGACTTTTGCAGCAGTGGCACAGAATTTTGCACCGTTTCTACTGGGGAATGATTTCTTTAATATGGCAGAATCTGTCCCAGGGTTTGTTAGCACCAAGAAGGAATCTTGTGCTGAAAGCTCCAGAGGGGAGGGTGAAGTCACAAGTGCTGCTGGGAAAATAGAAGAGTATCTCTTTAATTCCTCCATAGCAGAAGGGATGGTCGTAACTAGTTCTTGTAGCCCCAGGAGTAAAGCCAGCTCCTATCCTGTGATCATCTCCCTAGGGGAGGGAGATGTTCCACCTCATAACAGGGAAGTCTTCCCAGCTGCTGACTGCCAGAAAGTTGCAGGTCAGCCGGGGAAAGGTCCTGCCCTGGAGTGCACAGAAACATGTATCCAAGAGATGGAAGTTGGGGTCCTGGTGACCGCTGTGGTGGGAACAGACCCCAAGAACTCTGTAGCTGGGTGCCAGCCCAACCTGAGTTAAAGCAGGGGATTTTGCTGGCCAGTGAAGGATCTGTCATGGCTGGTAGCTGGTGAGCCCACAGCTGGATCAGGGTCACCTTCCCTTTTGGAGGACACAGGAGTGTCTACTCCAGAGGGGAGCCCAGAGAGGGAAGTCCAGACGGAAGGGGAGGGGAGACAGGAGAGTCTGGCAACCTTTTGTAGGAAGGCTTTTCGCCAGGAGGTGGGTGAAGGATCTGCATGAAATGCGAGGCCCCTCACCTGTGGATCAGGTTTTAAGGAAAGACTCGGGGTCAGATCTCCTGGAAGGGAGAGTCCTCCCAGCTGACCTTTTGGGAACAGAGAATGGGGTGACCGAGGGGACCTTACCAATCCAAAGCACTCTATTAAAAGATGTTGTTCCTGCTACGCTTGTAAGAGATAAAACTGTCTCTTCAAGGCAGGAGGAGAAGGGAAACTTTGCATGTGTTGCAGCAGGCTTGCGTGTCTGGCTCAACAAGGCAGGGTTCTGGAGTCCCAAGCTGGCAGAGAAAATGGGCTCAGAGGTAATTCCTGGACATCAGGTGACGGTCCCAAGGTGGTCTCTGAGACCGAACCCATCACACTGCCTGAGGCTGCTTCCTCCACTTGGCCTGGAACAGAGCTGCCTCTTCATCTTCAACCTTTCCTTAAAACCCTGCTCTCGTTCCTGGCTTGGCCTGGTGGGGCAGAGCTCTTTGGGGTGCACCCAGCAAGAACCAGACAACAGAGGGCAATGGGCATCCCTGGCATGCTCACGCCACTGGCTGGGTGCTCAGAGCTACAGTCTGCAGACAGGCATGTGCCCAGCAATTCTGGGGGTTGCTCCCACACCAAGCAAGGGGGCGGTGCCCCAAGAGATGCCCCTGGGGGCTCCATGAGAGCCGTTGCCCGGCCAGTGCGGGGGAAAGGGAGAGTACATGACCCCCCCCCCCAGTCACCCTGGCAATCCTCCCTCAATCAAGGGGAGGAGAGGAGACAGCAGTCCCAGCAGCCAGTTAGAAGGCAGGACACAGCTGAAGGTGCTGGGACCATGGGAAGGAGGCTGTGGGCAGCTGTCCCCCTTCCCACCCAGTGCCTGGGTGGAGGGGGGTGGGTTGTAGCCAGCAGCGCAGCACGTCCAGCCCTGCACCCATCCTTCTTCCCCTTGGCTGCACCCCCTCTCCCATCCCAGCTTCTCTTTAACTCCTGCCCCAGGAGGGGGCCACCCATCCCTCCTGCCCTCGCCCTGCCTGGTCCCTCCCGCTGCTGGCTGCCCGTCTCTCCCACCCCTACCCTGCTGGCAGCAGGAGGGGGGGTTGCACATCCCTCCTGCCCCAACCTGTTTGTAACCCCAGCCCATGGGAGGGGGTGGCCCATCTCTACCACTCCTGTGCTTTTCTCTTCCACCCAACACACCAACCCACAGGAGGGGATGGCCTGTCCCTACCGTCCTGGCCCGCCAGACACGGGCTCTTCCAATGATCCCCACGTAACCAATGTCTCAAAAGGGGTGGAAACCTCATCCAGGGACTTTGAGGGCCCCTAGCCCAGTTAATCCATCTGGCTTGTCTCCAGTGGGTGCAGACTTTCATAATGATTGTATGTAACAGGCCAAACTGGTCTGTTGTTACCTTGGGCAGCTGGGTGCACGGGACCCGGCTCACCAGGGGAGGGCAGAGTTTTGTGCCATACTCCTGAGGCAGAACCTGACCCCTCCAGCACTGTAGCACACCACGCCAGACCTCTTACCCTCCAGCCAGGAGAGAGCAACTCCTGGCACAGCACGTTGGTTGTCAGTGGGTCACACTAGCAGTGTGCAGGCATCGCTCTGTGAGCGCATCTCGGTTTAACTTTCCCCCGTTTTTTCTTTGGAGCCTGGGGAGTGTGTATGAAAATCATCACCTCCCCTATGACCCACCCCCACTCCATACTGGCAGATCTGCTGGGCCCATCTGGCCTGAACCCTGATTTGCCTCCCATGCAGATGCAATGGGACAGTCCAGAGTTGGTCTCCTGCATGTCTCGACTGCCTCGCAGTTGCTAATACTGCTTGGAGTCACTCCCCAGGCTCTGCTGTTTGGACACGTTCCTGCCTGGAGGTGTCCCGGTGAGGAGCATGCACTGCATTAGCTGGTGGTGGCTTGGGCTCGTGGTTCCTCTGTGCAGTCAGTGTCTCCCCTTGCCAAGCCAGGCCCCGCTGTAAGCTAGCACAGCCTCCCCAGCCAGATGGGGGACCCTCCCTCGCTGCTGCTTGCCAGTGAGGCGTGCACAGTGCGCTCTGCCTGTGCAAGGGCAGCCAGTCTCAAAGTGCAATACATGAGAGGGGTGCTGGGACCCCTCATCCAACTGCCTCCAGCTCCCCACTCTGCCACAGCCCCCAGGGATGTCCACAATCCCATCCCCAATGCCTGACCTGGTGACACGCCCTAATGGCCCACAGCAAACCCCCCACTCTCCCTGCCCCTTGACACACTCCCCTTCTCACTGCCATGCAGTCGGCTCCTGCTGGCACATCCCCTTCTGACCCGAGCCGGGGGACAGATCCGCAGCAGCGTCCACAGGGGAGACTTCACCACACACATGGCCACTGCTCAGCACAGTCAGCTCTGACCCATGTCCAGCTGCACAGTCTTTGCCCCCTGCGAAGGGACGTTGCCAGCTCCCTGTGGACACCCTGCCACATACTCACACCTCTGACCTCACAAGGGGCTGTCAGCTCTGTGGGGCCAGGCCCATGGTGTCAGGCTGTGGGGCTGGTGTCTCTATGGGCTCAAGCACATGGTGTGGGGTGGGGGGTCAGGCTGTGGGGCTGGTGTCTCTGTGGGCTCAAGTATTAGAGGGGTAGCCGTGTCAGTCTGGATCTGTAAAAGCAGCAAAGAATCCTGTGGCCCCTTATAGACTAACAGACGTTTTGGAGCATGAGCTTTCGTGGGTGAATACCCACTTTGTCAGAGGCATGTAGTGGAAATTTCCAGGGGCAGGTATATATATGCAGGCAAGCTAGAGATAATGAGGTTAGTTCAGTCAGGGAGGATGAGGCCCTGTTCTAGCAGTTGAGGTGTGAAAACCAAGGGAGGAGAAACTGGTTCTGTAGTTGGCTTGCCATTCACAGTCTTTGTTTAATCCTGAGTTGATGGTGTCAAATTTGCAGATGAACTGAAGCTCAGCAGTTTCTCTTTGAAGTCTGGTCCTGAAGTTTTTTTGCTGCAGGATGGCCACCTTAAGATCTGGTATAGTGTGGCCAGGGAGGTTGAAGTGCTCTCCTACAGGTTTTTGTATATTGCCATTCCTAATATCTGATTTGTGTCCATTTATCCTTTTCCGTAGAGGACTGTCCAGTTTGGCCGATGTACATAGCGAGGGGCATTGCTGGCATATGATGGCGTATTACATTGGTGGACATGCAGTGGTGAATGAACCTGTGATGGTGTGGGCTGGTCTGGTTAGGTCCTGTGATGGTGTCGCTGGTTAGATATGTGGGCCAGAGTTGGCATTGAGGTTGTTTCATGGATTGGTTCCTGAGCTAGAGTTACTATGGTGCGGTGTGCAGTTTACTGGTGAGATACGTTTCAGGTTGGCAGGTTGCCTGTGGGCGAGGACTGGCCTGCCACCCGAGGCTGTGAAAAGTGTGGGATCATTCCGGATGGGTGGTAGATCCCTGATGATGCGTTGGAGGGGTTTTAGCTGGGGGCTGTATGTGATGGCCAGTGGAGTCCTGTTGGTTTCTTTCTTGGGTGTCTTGCAGTAGGAGGCTTCTGGGTACACATCTGGCTCTGTTGATCTGTTTCCTTATTTACTCGTGCGAGTATTGTAGTTTTGAGATGCTTGTGGGAGATTTTGTAGTGTTTGGTCTCTGTTGTAGGTGTTGGTCCCCTCCAACGCTTCATCAGGGATCTACAACCATCCTGGACAACGATCCCACACTTTCACGGCCTTGGGTGGCAGGCCAGTCCTCGCCCACAGGCAAACTTGCCAACCTGAAACATATTCTCACCAGTAACTGCACACCGCACCATAGTAACTCTAGCTCAGAACCAATCCATCCAACAAACCTCATGCCAACTCTGCCCACATATCTAACCAGCGACACCATCACAGGACCTAACCAGATCAGCACACCATCCAAGTTCATTCACCTGCAGTCCACAATGTAATTACGCCATCATAGCCAGCAATGCCCCTCTGCTATGTACATCGGCCAAACTGGACAGTCCTACGGAAAAGGTAAATGGACACAAAATCAGATATTAGGAATGGCAATATACAAAAACCTGTAGGAGAGCACTTCAACCTCCCTGGCACACTATAGCAGACCTTAAGGTGGGCCATCCTGCAGCAAAAAATTCAGGACCAACTTCAAAGAGAAACTGCTGAGCTTCAGTTCATCTGCAAATTTGACACCATCAGCTCTGGACTCAACAAGACTGTGAATGGCTTGCCAATTACAGAAACCAGTTTTCCTCTCCTTGGTTTTCACACCTCACTGCAGACAGGGCCTCATCCTCCCTGATTGAACTAACCTCGTTATCTCTAGCTTGCTTGCTAGCATATATATACCTGCCCCTGGAAATTTCCACTACATGCCTCTGACGAAGTGGGTATTCACTCATGAAAGCTCATGCTCCAAAATGTCTGTTAGTCTGTGGGCTCAGGCACCAGGGCTTGGGGTGGGGGGCGTTAGTCTGGTGGATCAGGCCCCATGGCTGGGGGTGGGGGCTCTGTAGGATCAGGCCTGTAGCTTGGGATGGGGGTTCAGGCTGTGGGGCTGTCGGCTCTGTGGGAATCGGGCCCCATGGCTGGGGGTGGGAGGTCAGGCTGTGGGGTGGGAGCTCTGGGGGTTGATTTTGCTGGAGTTCCCCCAGCTCTCTGCCCTGTGAAAGATTGGTGAAATCGGGAAGTTGGCACCGGACCTAAAGCCCCCGGCCAAGCGGTTTCATGGCATGTTGTGATGATACCAATTGCCATGTCCAGCCCTGGCACGTACCCGGACTGGTGTTCTGGGCACACCACGATGAGCAGGAGAATTGCACAGGTGTGACAGTGCCCCCAGGAGCCCCAGGGATGGCACGAGGCCTCAGCACACAGCCTGGTCTATGGCAATAGGGCAAAGAATTGGCACCTCTGCAAGAGCTGCTCTCCATGGGCCGTGCTTTTGAGGCCCCAGGAGCCAGGTGGGGTGTGCTTCCGGATCGCTAGCAAGCCACCCATGTGCCCCCAGCCCGGCTCTGGGGTTTCAGAGAGACAATGACAATGAACCTGCTCAGCAGGAGCCTGATTCCCATCAGCCCACTCCCCCCGGCCCAGGACCTGTCCAGGCGCTTCTGGCCAGGACACTATGATTCCCAGCAGCCTCCTCCCCAGGGCGCTTTCCATTGCCCTGGCCAGGCAGGAGGAAGGACTTCGAGCCCGGAAGCGCCTGGGCCTGTGGGCCACAGCAGCCACCCCCTGGCTGGCCAGGAGCTGCAGAGAGGGGCTCCTGGGACGGTGCACAGAGCCATGCCTGGGATGGGCTGGAAGCGCCGGCCATTACAGCTGGGGCAGGTCTGCCTGTAGGGCTCCATAGTTCAGGTCGGGGAGGGGTGCAGTTGGGGGAAGTGGTGCAGTACTCGCTGAGACACGAACTGAGCCTGGCCTGCAAACCACCAGCTCCTGCAAGCCTGAACAGACACAGGCCTGGAAAGGGCAGCCCAGACCCTATACCTGAGAAGCCCTGACTCTCCGTGGGACCAGCCTCAAACAGGTCCCACCGCTGCTCACCACGAACTGTGACTGTCTGCGCTTCTGCAGCTTTTCCCCTGCCTGCCAGCCTAGTACAAACCTTTTCCTCAGCCGTGGCTTTGAGTGGTTATTGGCACTCACCAGGACTAGGACCTACAAGCCCGAGCTGCTGAAGTGCCTGCAGTGCTGTCTCTGAGTCCGGTTGCACCTGGCATGCTGCTGGCACCTTGCCGTTCGGTGTGCTCCAGCCCTGAGCAGCTGCAATAATTTCACGTGTGGGCTCACTCAGGAGGAAAGCCCGGTAACCTCTTGCAGTTTAGGGGTCTCTGAACACAGGCTGTAAGGGTTTCTTCCTTCCGGGTTATCTCCATCCCCAGGGATGGGAGAAGTGCAGAGTTCCCAGCAATCTGGAGGGATGTTTCAAAGCTGTCAGGTTGCACGAGCTCAGGAATTCGGCTTCCTGCAGATGGCACTGCCCTGCCACAGGCGAGGGCTGCGAAGGCTGGCCGGCCCTAATCCCAGCACAGACAGGTGTGGTTTGGCCTCCTGGGCTCTAGGACCTCCAGGTACCAGTCCTGATTTTTACACTGATGCTATGGGAGAGTCACCTCCGCTCTGTGCCTCAAGTCCTTATCCCTGGGATGGGGACTGACCTGCCTCATGTGGAGGGAGGGCCCAGGGACTAACCAGGTAGTTAACCCATGAAGTGCCTTCCATAGTCCTAGTGCTGCACCCTGCTGCTGTCACTGGACCAGGGCAGCTCTGGGCCTGTTCCCTGCTGCCCAGATCTCTCTGGGTTCAGCCACAGACAAGGCACAGCATTGGTTCCGAGGGGCTCAGGGTCTGGAATAGGGAGAGCTGCCTCCCCTTCTGCTAAGATCTCTGCCCTCCCCCCAGCTCTGGGCTTGATCTGGATCTGAGCACTGGAGCTCTGCCCTTTATTCAGTGTCAGCTGTAGAAGTCCTGGGGCTGAATCCATTTTCCATAATATAGCTGCAGAGGCCGCTCTGGATGGGTTAATTAAGACAAAGATCCATTCTACTCACGTCATCCTCTGCAAGTTTTGAAAGATTCCCTTTATTGAGTCAGGAGAGCTAGTCGGCACCTGGGCACCCCTGTGACAAACCTCAGTGCAGGAAACATTTCTTTCGGGTGAATGCGGCATGGGCAGCACATGGACCTTGCCCCATGGAGGCCCCAAGCAGGCATAGAACATTGGCAAAGTGAGCTCAGGAGTTGGAAGGAGCGGAGAAGCTGAGGCTGGGGTCGAGATGCTTGGAAATGCCATGTCACAGGGGAAAGGCCCCTTTACTTCTGGCTGCTCCAGTGAAAAGTGCACGTTGCAAACCCAAGTTTGAATAAATAAACTCTTATGAAAAAATGCCTCGTGATTCCTCAGCTCCTGGCTAGATTCCACAGACCTCAGCTCGAGGGCAGCTGTCAGGCAGGAAGGGGGACTTTGAAAACAACATACTACTGTGTTTGTGAGTGAGTCTAGTGCTTGTAACAGGAGGGACACAATATTCCAGCTACAGACTCACATAGGATTGGATTGCATAGGGAGGATTGCACCTGGAGAAACTAAATCTAATCGACTAGACTACTGCAGGCCAATGCTGTGCATCCTCTGCCGCTCAACTCTGCCAAAGCACCACACTCCCCCCAAGTCCCCATGGTCTTCCAGTTCTGGCTTCCACTCAGCTCTGCTGCTACTCCTCAGTCCAGATCCACAGTCTCCCCACGCCACTCCAGTCGAGGGCTAGCCCACCCGTGGCTCAGCTCCTACACCTCAACTCTCACCTGCATAAACTTTGGAGTTCCGGATCTACAACTATTCAGAGCAGAAACTGTAAAGAGAAGACCCAGCCACTTCCTCCCTTTCCCTAGCGTACGCTGAGCGCTTTTCCTTCCCACAGCGGTGACATTGCGTTATTTAGTCCAGGAGCATCACAGGAATTGCACGTTACCCTGAGATTCCCTAAGGTTATTCTGTACGATTCCCACATGCCCTAGAGCACTGTACAAATAAGGGACCCAATATCCCGGAAAACCTGGGAGACAAATAACATGATATTCCACAGTAAGCAGCTAGTGGACAGACCTGGGTAAAAGAGGGGGATAATAAAGACAAGAATCACTAAGACATTTGTCCTGCAAAGCATAGTGGGAATTTCACCAAAGAATCAGAGGGACAGAATTCCAGTGCTCGGAGAGAGAGAAGGAGTGGAGACAAACAGATGAAAAGTGCGATTTGCAAAACAAAACAAAACTGGAATCAGAGTGATAAAATGAAATATAATTAGTCCATCCCCACCTTCAGCAAACAGAGCCCTGTATCCGGGTCTGGGACGCATCTACTGAGGAGCTGCATGTAGGTGAGGTTCTCGTGCGTGTTGGGGTCGAAGAAGCCCTTGGTGTCGTCGCTGGGGTCAGAGAGGATCCTGTTCATCTCTTCGTCGAAGTAGCCCCGCTTGTAGGCCACCTCCACGGGGAGGCGGTGACTGTGCACGGGGTCGATGATGCCGCCGGTGGCGATCTGGTGGGCCTTCCAGCAGGCGTATGTCCTGTTGGTCTTTGACTATCAGGTCTCTCTCTCATAGGCCTGGAAAACGGGAGATCTTGCCGCCCTGATGTAGGCTTCTGACCCCTGTCGTATCCGGTCACTGATATTCATCTTCTGTCAGAGGAGCAGCTTCTCGTGAAGCCTCACGGCCCACCAGGCGGCCGGTAGACTGGCTTCATCGACTGACAGCTTTCGTCTTTCCAGCGGTGTAGTGATAAAGCCGCTGGCAAGCCTGCGCCTCCAGCGCCACCAGCGCGGGCTCGCTCCGTGCCTCAGAATCCGCCTTCCCCATGGCCTGGACAGATGCTCATCTTTCTGCCTTGGACGGGCTCCGTCTTGCGACGGCACAACGAGATTTCCTACCGGCGACTGCAGCTATGTTCTCGAGCGTATCTTCTTTACGGAATCCATTTCCTGGATCTCCTCGCAACGTCTTTGGTGCCGGGTGAGGATATCAGTCAGTCCAGTTCTGGTCAATAATGTCAGAGCTAACAGCTCTGAGACAGCTGTCACTTCCTGCTGCCTGAGGCCGCCAGAAACTCACTTTGCTGCTTCTCATCTTCTGTCTTACCTCAGACCATTATGTTGGCTAAGATTCGACCAGCTCTCCAGAGTCACCTGCCTCTGCTCGGTACTTGCATCCAGAGACCTCCCTGCTTTTCTCCTCTGAGAGTATTTGGAGAAGAAGAAGTTTCCAACCACGGAACCTTTCGCCCTTGGAACTCAGCCGACCGATACATCGACGGGTCGCGAGCCGGAGAGTCTTTTCCGCCTACTTGCCCCGTGGAGAAGGCGGCCCTGCAGCTCTCCCGGAATGTTCGCTCCTCTCGGCAGCGAGCCTTCCACAGCCTCCGGGCTGTTTGCCGCTCTTTCCTAACGTCTCGCGTTGATGATGTGGGATGACGGGTTATCATTTCTGAATGGTTAGCGTCCTGCTTTGTGCTCTTAGAAGCTCTTGTCTTTTTCTCTTACCGGGACGGTACTTGGGAGAAGAGCAGGTCCCACACAGAGACGTGCTTTTCGCCCTGCCGAACTCGCCCCCCAGCCCGTCGACTGTCGTAGTCTTCAAGGCCTCCCCGCTTTCTCGTCTCTCTGCGAACGGCGGCAGCTCCTTCGTGCGTTCTGTGACGTTGCCCGTTAAAGCGGTAGCGTCGGACTATTCGCTAACGTGCCCGGGCTCTCTGCTTGCTCTATTTGCTCAGGCTCGCCGTTGATGAGGTGTGACGGATGGGTCGTCATTATTCACTGAATGCCAGTTAGCGTCCCCGCTTTGCTACATTCTAGAAACTCCTGCCCCTTTTTGGGTCAGGGACGTATCTGAGTAAGAGAAGCTCTCCACACGGTCACGTTCTGCCCCTGGAAGAAGTCCCACGCTGACGGTGGCAGGGGCAGACTGTAGGAGATTCGTGTTTTTTCATCTAGCTGGAAGAGCACGGAGCCTTTGTGGCATCAGCTGAAGCATCAGGAGCCCGTGTCTGGGTCGGGGACGCATCTGCTGAGGAGCTGCATGTAGGTGAGGTTCTCGTGCGTGTTGGGGTCGAAGAAGCCCCTTGGGTGTCGTCGCTGGGTCAGAGAGGATCCGGTTCATCTCTTCGTCGAAGTAGCCCCGCTTGTTAGGCCACCTCCACGGGAGGCGGTGACTGTGCACGGGTCGATGATGCCGCCGTGGCGATCTGGGCCTCCAGCAGGCGGATGCCGTGGTCTTTGACTATCAGGTCCCTCTTCATGGCCTGGAAGAGGGAGATCTTGCCGCCGTGTAGGGGTCAGTGTATCCGTCACTGCTCTCTCTGCAGAGAGCAGCTTCTCGGAAGCTCACGGCCACCAGGCCGGCGGAGACGGCTCATCGACGACAGCTTCTCGTTCTTCACGGGTCAGTGATAAAGCCGCTGGCAGCCTGCGCCTCCAGCAGCACCAGCGCGTGCCCGGCCTCAGATCCCCTCCCCATGGCCTGGTAGATGCTCATCTTCTCTGCCTTGGACGGGTCCGTCTTGGACGGCACAAGGACTCCGGCGATGCAGCTAGTTCCTTGAGGTATCTCTTTACGGAATCCATTTCGTGATCTCCTCCACCGTCTTGGTGCCCTGGGTGAGTCAGTCAGCGTGTTCTGGTCAATAATGTCAGAGCTGAACAGCTCTGAGGCAGTCACCTGCCTCCTGAGGCCGAGAACTTCACTTTGCGCTTCTCTCTTCTGTCTCCCTCAACCATGGTGGTGAGGATTCTGACCAGCTCCTCCAGAGTCACCGTCCCTGCTCGGTACTGCTCCAGGAGCTCCTGCCTTTTCTCCTCTGAGAGTATTTGAGAAGAGAAGTTCCACACGGAGACCTTTCGCCCTTGGACTCGCCGACCGATACATCGACGGTCGCGAGCCGGAGAGTCTTTTCCGCCTCTTGGCCCCGTGGAGAAGGGCCCTGGCAGCTCTCCCGGATGTTCGCTCCTCTCGGCAGGAGCCTTCCACGCCTCCGGGCTGTTTGCCGCTCTTTTCCTCTGTCTCGGTGATGATGGTGGTGATGACGGTTATCATTTCTTGAATGGTAGCGTCCCTGCTTTGTGCTTCTTTAGAAGCTCTTGTCTTTTCTCTTCCGGGACGTACTTGGAGAGAGCAGGTCCCCACAGAGACCTTTCGCCCTCCGAAACTCGCCCCCGGCCCGTCGACTGTCGTAGTCTTCAAGGCCTCCTCCTGTTCTCGTCTCTCTGCGAACGGGCAGCCTCGGCGTTCTGTGACGTTGCCCGTTGCGTGCTCGGACTTTTCGCGTGCCCGGGCTCTCTGCTGCTCTTTTGCTCGGCCTCGGTGAATGAGGTGGTGACGATGGTCGTCATTTCCTGAATGGTTAGCGTCCCGCTTTGTACTTCTTCAGAAGCTCCTGCCTCTTTTTGGTCAGGGACGTATCTGGAGAGAGAAGCTCCCACACGGTCACGTTCTGCCCCTGAAGAGTCCCACGCTGACGGTGGCAGGGCAGACTGTAAGGAGATTCGTGTTTTTTCATCTAGCTGGAAAGCACGGAGCCTTTGTGCATCAGCTGAAGCATCAGGAGCCCCGTGTCTGGGTCGGGGACGCATCCTGTGAGGAGCTGCATGTAGGTGAGGTTCTCGTGCGTGTTGGGGTCGAAGAAGCCCTTGGTGTGTCGCTGGGGTCAGAGAGGATCCGGTTCATCTCTTCGTCGAAGTAGCCCCGCTTGTAGGCCACCTCCACGGGGAGCGGTGACTGTGCACGGTCGATGATGCCGCCGGTGGCGATCTGGCCTCCAGCAGGCGGATGCCGTGGTCTTTGACTATCAGGTCTCTCTTCATGCCTGGAAGAGGAGATCTGCCGCCCGTGTAGGGGTCAGTGTATCCGGTCACTGCTCTCTCTGCAGAGAGCAGCTTCTCGTGAAGCTCACGGCCCACCCAGGCCGGCGGAGACGGCTTCATCGACGGACAGCTTCTCGTTCTCAGCGGTCAGTGATAAAGCCGCTGGCAGCCTGCGCCTCCAAGCACCAGCGCGGTGCCCGGCCTCAGAATCCCCTTCCCCATGGCCTGGTAGATGCTCATCTCTCTGCCTTGGACGGGTCCGTCTTGACGGCACAAGGATCCGGCGATGCAGCTAGTTCCTTCGAGGTAATCTCTTTTACGGAATCCCATCTTTGCTATATCTTTTTGCAGTCTGTTGTTCCTTCCTCTAGCTTTACCATTGTGTCTCTGTGTTATTATGTGCCGTTGATAGTCTGATGCAGAAGTGATTTGTTGTCTTATTCCCTGGACACCATATATCTTTTCCTGCTCTTCTCTTTTTCGTGTATAATGGTTAAAGATTCTTCAGTGATCCTTTTGTAGGATAGCTGTGGATTTCTTCTTTTGTTATTGTTTTATAATTCCTTCCTCTGTTCGTCACTGATATAGTCAGAAGAGAGGAAGTTCCCATAGAGATGGAGTATGGTCCTTGTATTTTTCCCTACCGGTACTTTGAACTATGGTTAAATAACATTGTATGTTTGTTGTTTTGCTCATCAATGTAGAAATAGGTCTTCCTTCCTTCGTTATTGAGCAGGCACAGTCCTGTGTCTGGTTCTTTGCTACATCTCTGCAGGAGCTGGGCAATAACTGAGTTTTTTCTTGCGTGTTTAGGATCCAACAATCTTTTGCTGCATGTCTGGATCAGAAAGAAGAAGAAATAGTGTCATCGTCCTAAATATCCCCGCTTGTAAGCCACCTTCCACGGGGAGGTGTGATTGTGCACAGGTCGATGATGCCGACCGTGGCGATCCTGGGCCTCCAGCAAGGCGGAATGCCCCGTGGTCTGACTATCAGGTCTCTCTGTCAGGCATGGAAGAGGGAGATTTGTTGCCCGTGTAAGGGGTCGATTGTAAATCCGGTCACTGCTCACTTCCTGCAGAGAGCAGCTTCTCGTGAAGCTCACGGCCCACCAGGCCGGCGGAGACGGCTTCATCGACGGACAGCTTCTCGTTCTTCAGCGGGTCAGTGATAAAGCCGCTGGCAGCCTGCGCCTCCAGCAGTACCAGTGCTGATTCTGGTGTTAGGAGACCCCTCTCTAGGGCATGGTAGATGCTCATCTTCTCTTTCTTGGCTGACAGCAGAACTCCAGCAATGCTGCCAGTTCCTTCCAGATACCTCTTGACAGAGTCCATTTGTGTCAGTTTATGGACCGTGAGAGTTCCTTTTTGCAGATTGTCCAGTGTTATCTTGTCAATGATCTCTGTGTTGAATAACTCTGACACAGATACATGTCCTCTGAGTCCTTTAACCTTAAGGGCTTGGGTTCTGAGTTCCATTTCCTCAATGATGGTGGTGATAACTGTGATGAGCTGTTCTACTGTCAGGGTTTCACATTTATATTGCTTCACTAGTTCTTTTCTTTTTTGTTCTGAGATGTACTGAGAGCAGAGCAGGTCCCAGAGGGACACAGTTTGGCCTTTGAACTTGCCAACTTGCATTTTAATGGGTTTTGAGCGTAAAAATTGTTTCATTGACTCATCGATATAGAAGTACGTCCCTCCATGCTTTACTATTTGGAGCATGTACAGCCCAGTCTCAGGGTCTTGCACACATCTCTCCAGGAGTTGTATGTAAGTGAGGTTCTCGTGTGTGTTGGGGTCGAAGAAGCCCTTGGTGTCATCGCTGGGGTCAGAGAGGATCCGGTTCATCTCTTCGTCGAAGTAGCCTCGCTTGTAAGCCACCTCCACAGGGAGGCGGTGACTGTGCACGGGGTCGATGATGCCGCCGGTGGCGATTTGGGCCTCCAGCAGGCGGATGCCGTGGCTCTTGAGGATCAGCCCCTGGTTCATGGCTTCGAAGAGGGAGATTAGGCCTTTTGTGCAGGGGTCAGTGTATCCGGTCACTGCTCTCTCTGCTGACAGCAGCTTCTCATAGACCTGTTGTCCAATGAGCCCAGCAGCGAGTGCCTCCTCCACTGACAGCTTCTTGTTCTTCACTGGGTCAATAACAAACCCGGTGGCAGCCTGCGCCTCCAGCAACACCAGCGCAGTGCCCGGCCTCAGCATTCCTCTCATCATAGCCTGGTAGATGCTCATCTTCTCATTGGCTGGCTGTACTAGCACTCCAGCTATGAAGTTACCCCCCTCCAGGTATCTCCGGACGGAGTCCATCTCTGTGACTTCTTTGACAGTTTTCTGTCCCTGCTTGAGTTCATCCAGGGTTTTCTTGTCTATCAGCTGAGACTGGAAGAGGTCGCTGGCAGACACCTGCTTCCGCAGGCCCTTGAATGTGAACCTCTTGCCTTGCTTCTCAGTTTCTTCAATGATTGTGGTAACGGTGGTGATGATTTCTTGCAGGGCCACAGCATTCTCCTGTTTGTATAGTTCCACCAGCTCTCTCTGCTTGCAGTCTGTGATGTACTCAGAGTTGAGAAGGTCCCAGACAGAAACTGTCTGCCCTTTGAACCGTCCTACTGCGACACAGACTGTCACAGATTTCAGCACCTCCATGGTTTGTTTGTCCACATAGAATGCTGCAGTTTGAGACAGAGGTAGTAGCCAGAGGCCTGTCCCAGCATCAGGGACACACCTGTCTTTCAGCTGCTGGTAGGTCAAGTTTTCCTTTGTGTTTGGATCAAAGAAGACTTTGGAGTTAGCAGTGGGCTGGGATAGGGCCTGATTCATTTCTTCATCATAAAAGCCATGCATGTAGGCAGCAGGAAGAGGAAGATGATGATGGTGGATGGGATCGATGATCCCTCCTGTAGCCAGTTGGGCCTCTATTAAGCGAACACCATCACTCATGGGAATGAGGCCTTTCCTGATTGCTTGACAGACTGAGATTGAGTTCCCCGTGTATGGGTCTGTGTAACCGGTCACTGCTCTCTCTGCTAGAAGCAGCTTCTCCATGAGTTCCTCACCGACAATGCCTGCTTTGACTGCCTCCTCCACACCAAGTTTCTGGTTTGTTACTGGGTCTATAACAGCTCCTGTAGCTGCTTGAGCCTCTAGCAACAACACCCCTGTCCCTGGCAGGAGGAGATTGTTTTTCATTGCTTGGTAAATGCTCATCCTCTTCTTGGAGGCCTGTATGAAAATCCCAGCAATGCTCCCTGTGCCCTGTAAGTATCTCTTTACACTCTCCATCTCGCCTACTTCTCTGGCTGTTCGTGTTCCCTGAGCCAGATCCTCGAACGTCTTCTCAGTAATGATGCCAGTATCGAGCAGCCAGACTGCAGGCACGCTGCCCCTGAGGCCTTCGAAGGTGATGTGGGTATGGGCTTTCATCTCTATTTCCTCAACAAGCTTCAGGACAAGAGTGACCAGCTGCCAGACAGACACGTCATCAGACCGGTACTTCTCCACAAAGTCATTTCTCTGCTCCTCAGTGAAGTAGCCAGAGTGGATCAGCTCCCAGAGGGAGACCCCTTTCTCCTTCACCATGGTCTCCTTGAACAGCTGCTGGATCTGCTCATCCGTGTGGACAGGCACCGCTCTCTGTGGCAAAGGCAGCAAGTGGAGGCCAGAGTTTTTGTCCTTCTGGCAGCGCGCGATGAGCTGAGCATAGGTCACAGGCTCCTTGGTGTTGGGGATGCAGTAGACCCTGGTATTGTCAGAGGCACTAGAGAGGGTTTTGCTCATGTCCTCATCCAAGAAGCCTTGTTTCTGGGCAAATTCCAGAGGGACATAGTGGCCGCGGTGGGGGTCAATGATGCCTCCTGTGGCAATTTGGGCTTCCATGAGCTGAATAGCCTGTTTTTCGGTGATGAGGCCCTTCTTCATGGCTTGGAAGAGGGAGATCTTTTCCCCGGTGAAAGGGTCTTTATAGCCCATTACGGCTCCTTCCACGTGCTGCAGTTTCTCATGGAGTTCTGGCCCGATAACCCCTTCCCTTACAGCTTCATCAACACACAGCTTCTGGTTGTTCACTGGGTCAATGATGAAACCAGTAGCAGCCTGGGCCTCGAGCAGTGGGAGAGCCACCCCTGGCATCATAATCTTCTGCTTCATGGCTTCATAGATGCTCATTCTCTGGTTTGATGGCTGGAGCACAATCCCCCCGATGCTGCCAGAGCCATAGAGGTATTTACGGACAGAGTCCATGCGCAGGACATTCTCCGGGCTCACAGCTCCCTCCAGCACCCTCTCAAACAGGGCCTTGTCTATGATGCCAGTTTCTAGCAGGTGATAGGCCGTGACGCTGCCTCTCATGGCTGGGAATTTGATGTGGGCCCATTTTTTCATCTCTTCCTCCAACATGAGTCTGATCTGCTCCAGGGTGAGCTTCCGCAGCTGGTAGTGATTAAATATCTCCCGCCGCTTTCCCTCACTGAAATATTCAGAGTTCAACAGGTCCCAAACAGAGACCCTTTCTCCTCGGAACCTCCCGTACTTCACGAGGAGCCAGGTGCTCCTGAAGGCTTCTTTGGTGGCGTCATCGATGAACTGGCGCTTCTTGCTGTTCAGAGGCAGGAGGCAGAGTCCGGTGGAGGGCTCTGTGATGCACTTCTCCTTCAGCTGCAAGTACGTGAGGTTCTCGTGCGTGTTGGGGTCGAAGAAGCCCTTGGTGTCATCGCTGGGGTCAGAGAGGATCAGGTTCATCTTCTTGTCGAAGTAGCCCCGCTTGTAAGCCACCTCCACAGGGATTCGATGGCTGTGAACGGGGTCGATGATGCCGCCGGTGGCGATCTGGGCCTCCAGCAGGCGGATGCCGTGGTCTTTGACTATCAGGTCTCTCTTCATGGCCTGGAAGAGGGAGATCTTGTTGCCCGTGTAGGGGTCTTTGTAGCCAGTGACTGCTTTCTCTGCTGCCAGCAGCTTGTTGTAAATATCTGGGCCGATGATGTTGGCTCGTAGAGCCTCCTCCACAGAATATTTCTTGTTAGCAGCTGGGTCGATGATGAATCCAGTGGCAGCCTGTGCCTCGAGGAGGATGAGAGACGTCCCTGGCATTAGAAGGCCTTTCCTCTTTGCCTGGTAGATGCTGATTTTCTCCTGGGAATCGGGCAGCAGCAGCCCACTGATACTGCCTGTCCCTTCCAGGTACTTCCTGACTGTGTCCATGCCAACAACTTCTCTGGCTGATGTCTCCCCTTGGGTCAGCTTCTCAAACAAATCCCTGTTGATGATTTCAGCACTCAGGAGCTGGCTAGGGGTCACCTTGTGCCTCAGGCCTTCAAAGGTGATATTGGCAGTGGAAGCCATTTGCTGAACAGCAGTGCTGACGGTCTTAGCCAGTTCCTGCATGGAGAGAGTCGCGGTGCGGCACTGCTGGGTAAGTGTGGCCCTTTGCGCACTTGTGAAGTAGTCGGAGAAGAGGAGTTTCCAGAGCGACACCGACTTCCCCTTGAATTTGCCACAGGCCACAGGTACTGTTGTGTTTTCCAAAGCCATTCGGGTCCTGTGGTCAATGAAGGACTGCACACCCCGAGACTCTTCCCCATCATCTCCGAAGAGTGGCAGCAGGCGGAGACCAGTGTCTGGGTCAGTGACGCATCTCTCCAATAACTCTGCGTACATCAGGGTCTCCTTTGTGTTGGGGTCGAAGAACCCTTTGATGTCATGGGTGGGATGGAAGAGGAGCCGCTTCATGTCTTCATCAAGGTAGCCCCGTTGGCAGGCCATCTCCACTGGGACACGGTGATTGTGGACTGGATCGATGAGGCCACCAGTGGCCAGCTGGGCCTCCAGTAGGTAAGTCCCCTGGTCCCTGGCAACGAGCCCCTTACTCATGGCTTGAAACAGAGAAAGCAGCTCCCCAGTGCAGGGGTCTCGGTACCCAGTGGCGGCTCTCTCAGCGGATGACAGCTTCTCATAGAGCTCCGGCCCAACCACACCAACCTTGACAGCATCATCAACGGAGAGTCTCTGGGTCTTGGTGGGCTCGGTCAGGCAGGCGGTGGCAGCCTGGGCCTGCAGGAGGGCCAGTGCTGTGCCTGGCATGAGGAGGTGCTCTGTCAGCGCCTGGTACAGACTCTTCCTCTCACCGGTAGGCAGTACAGCAACACCTGCAATGCTTCCTGTGCCCTCCAGGTACTGCTGAACCTGGTCCATCTCTGCTACCTCCTGGACGGAGACCTGGCCTTCCTGGAGGGCCCTGAACGTGTCCATGTCGATGATGCTGGAGCTGAGCAGCTCACTGCTGCTCACTGTCCCTCTCAGCCCCGGGAAGGTGATTTTCAGAGGCAGGAGGAGGAGCCCTGTGGTCGGATCGATGATGCACCGTTTCTTAAGCTCCCGATAGGTGACCCTCTCGCTGGTGTTTGGGTCAAGAAACCCTCTGGCAGCAGCAGAGCTGGGGTCAGAGAGGAGCTGGCTCATCTCGTCACCAAAGTGTTCCTGCTCGTAGGTAACCTCCATGGGGATGCGGTGGCTGGTGGCTGGATCCACAAGGCCGCCTGTGGCGATCTGGACCTCCAGCAGACGGGCACCCTGCTCCCGCCCGAGCAGCTCTTTTTGGATGGCTTGATAGAGCGAGATCTTCTCATCCGTGTAGGGGTCTGTGAAGCCAGCTGCTGCTCTCTCTGCAGACAGCAGCTTTTCTTTCAGCTCCAGGCCTACCAGTCCGAGTCTCACAGCCTCTGCCACGGAGAGCCGCTTGTTCCCCACCGGGTCAATGAGGAAGCCTGTGGCTGCCTGAGCCTCCAGAAGAGCAAGTGCTGGCTCAGACATCAGGAAGTGCTCTCTGGTGGCATCATAAAAACTCATTGTCTTCTTGGAAGCCTCCACATACACCCCAGCAATGGTCCCACTCCCCAGCTGGGGCTCTCTGACACTGTGTGGCTCCACACCCGTCTGTCCCTGCTTGCCAGGCTGCATGACCTGATGGAAGTGACTTCCTCCTGGGATGTCTTCTGGGTGAGCTGTGGGGGTGGCATGTCCATTCACTGCCTGCTTGTGCGCCATGCCTGCTGCCCTACTGTGCTCTGCTCTGCTCCGGTGGGGCCTTGCTCTCCTCCTGGGGCAGCGCCTGCGTCTCTGCAGAGAGAAAAGAGGCTCCATGAGATATGGTACATGTGGACAAGAGAAGCATCTCTGCAGACACAATGCCAGGAACTGGACTACAGGCAGTGAGTGGAGCCAGTGCAGCCCCCTTGGCTGGGGGCATCCAGGCAACAGTGAGACTGAGGTGAGAAATGCCAGAGGCAAGACTCCCCCTGCCCCCTCCTGTGGGTTGGATTAGCAGCAGAAGGCCTCTAAACATGGGGGGCCACCCCTTTTCTTCAAGCCTCGCTCCTTCCCCTGATGCCACGCCCCCTCCCCTGAGGCCCTTCCCTTGGGCCACCCCTTCCCCCTGAGCCCCCACCCTCACACGGCACATGCTGGCCCAGTGCACTGACATGTGCCTGCCGTGCGAGGAGCCTGTTAGGAGGGTCCGTGCGACAAGGCCATTGCCTGTGTGGAGGCACTCATTCCACGCAAGCCCTGCTCCTGTGTAGCCACCAGCATGGCCAGAGAAGTGACACGGAGCGGCCCAGATGTGTCAGAGATGAGCGGGAAGGGGCTCACTGACCCCCTTTGCCCTGTACAAGCAGCAGCCTCAGGCTGAGATTCCAACCATCTCTCCCTGATGGGAGGGTGGGGATGGAGGGTGGGGATGGAGAGGGTGGGGATGGAGCAGCACCGGAGGGAAGCCAACTGGAAACCCCCTAGAGCGGGGAGTGCTGGAGGCTGTGTGATTTGATGTGTCTGGGGGAGGGTTCTGGGTGAGAAAATGGGCCAGGACGGTTTCCCATGAGTGTGCAGAATCAGGGCAGGCCGGATGCTGGCGGATCAGTGACATTCCAGCCTGGGCTGTTGTCACGGAGTGTGGGGGAGTCCAGTCCTGCACCCGTCTTCCTGGGACCCACAGTGACTCTCAGCCAGCCAGTAAAACAGAAGGTTTATTGGACAACTGGAATGCAGGTTACAGCAGAGCTTGGAGGCACAACCAGGACCCCTCAATCAAGTCCTTCTGGGGTTCAGGAAGCTTAGTGCCCAGCTTGGGATTCCCTGAATTCCAACCACTCAGCCCAAAACTGAAACTGAGCTAACCCACTCCAGCCGGCCCCTTCCTTTGTCCAGCTTCCCGGGCAAAGGTGCTGACACCCCTCCCCCCCACCTGGCTCAGGTTACAGGCTCAGATCCTGTCCCTCACCTAAAGACATCCCCAGCTCTCCCATCCCCCACGCAGACAGCCCCTACTCCATCACAGCTGTACCTGCAGGTTCAGGTTGCTGCACTAGGGATTTGCGCTCTCCCAGTTGGCCCTGGGGCAGGAGCCAGTGCCGAGTCTGGGGGATTTGCAGCTGAGCAGCAGCCGGGCCAGGGTTAGTGTGGCGCTGTGTACGGAGCTGGGCTTTGAAAGGGGGCATCCCTGGGAGGCTGGCGTCCTGGCCAGTGTCCTGGGGACAGCGCTGGGGCAGCAGAAGCAGCTTCTCCCAGCAGCAGCCCCTGCTGCCTCTCCTCTGTGCCCAGCAGCACCAGCTCCAGCTGTGCCTCCCTGCAGCTGCTGCTCAGTGGACGAGGGGCGAGCAGCGGGAGCTGGTGCTGCAGGGGGACGGGCAGCCTGCGAGATGGGGTCCAGTCACTAAGCTGGGGGTCTGAACGAGCTCTCCTCTGCCATCTAGTGATGAATTGCGGGAAGAAACCTCAGGAACCCCAATATTTGCATGGGTGCCCTACCGTGGCGAGGTGACCAGCAGCGCAAAGTGCCTGGTTTGGGTTTAAGCTTCCCTTTAGCCCAGGAGCAATGCAGTTATTTTCCTGAGTGGGTGAGTATGGGCAGCAGAACTGCACTGAATGGGCCCCCAAGTGGGGGGACACCCGGATGAACCGCACACACTAAGCGGGAAGTGATGCCGAAGCCGAGGGACAGACAGAGCGGTTGGGTCGGTTCCTGGCTGGGGCCATGCCCGCTGACCAGCACCACCTGAGAATCCTGGTGCTTTCTCGGATGGCCAGAGCTGGACCCACCGATCAGCTGGCCGAGGCATAGGATGGAGAGGTGACCCGAGACCTAGGCTGGGGGACAGACAAGGTAGACAAGGTGATGGACAGCCAGCCCGTGGCATCGCAGTTAGACGCAGCAGTGACGGCGCAGCAGCAGTGCTGGGGGCAGAGACTGCAGCCACAGTGGAGGCACCGCTCAGCCACCAGCCCCCTCAGGAGAATGAGGTGACCTCCGGGACCACCTCCCCCACCTCCTGGATCCTGGGACTTCAGCCAACCAATGCTGTGTGGCTGCCGCAGTGGGAAAGGGGAGTGGTGTGTCGAAGGAACATTTGGCTGTTGGGCTGTCACCCAGCAGGGTGAGAAACTGAGGCAAAAGACACTGCCTGTGACACCAGGGGGCGGGCGTTATGGGGTTTCCGTACTTTGGCATTGTTGGTGTTTGCAGAAATGAATGCCGGGTTCCCTCTCCTTTTAGTAACAGTTCCTCTGTTACCCGCAGACCCAGCGCTGCCTCTGAGGGACACACAGGGCTTGGTTGCTAGGTCTCCGGCTCGGGGCTTGAGCCAGTTCTGTTCTGTAATGTTAAGTGGACCCCAGATATTGAACCCAGAGCACAATACTGCCAACACCACCTGGCGGATGGGCTACACATGCAGGCAGAGAAACGCAGATGCCCTGTGGGGTGGGGGCGGAAGGGGTGGAGGCTCTGAAAGAGCAGGGCAAGGTCGGCGCACACGTTCATGGGGACAGAGTCAGGGCAGCCCCTTGCCAGCCCGGGCAGGGGTTTATCTGGGTGTAAGGGGACTGTTGCCCCCTTACTAACATTCAGTGGGGGTGTTTGGTTGCTAGCTCCCAGCACTAAAAGGGGGAGGGTCGATGGGAAATCAGGACCCTGAGACTGACAGTCCCCAGGAACAGTGGGGAGAGGCCAATGCTCCAGCTCAGCCTGATTGACAGGATGGGCAGGCTAATGAGGGAGACAGGAGGCCAGGCGGGGGGGTCCCATCCTCTGTGTGAGCTGGAATTACCTGGGTCAGACAGGGTGGGGCTGAGCTAAGGAGAGAGCAGGGGCCCAAGCTGAGTTGGGAGCAGAGCCGGGCCAGAGAAACAGGTCAGGCAGCAGGTCAGAGTTGGGAGCAAAGTCACAGAAGCAGCCCAGGGACAGCAGATCCTGTGCTGGGAGCAGAGCTGCAGCCACAGAGCCAGAGACACAGCCCAGGGAGAGCAGATCCTGTGCTGGGAGCAGAGCTGGGCCAGCCAGAGACACGGCCCAGGGAGAGCAGATCCTGTGCTGGGAGCAGAGCTGGGCCAGCCAGAGACACGGCCCAGGGAGAGCCAATCCTGTGCTGGGAGCAGAGCTGGGAGCAGAGCCAGAGGCACAGCCCAGGCAGAGCAGATCCTGTGCTAGGAACAGAGCTGCAGCCACAGAGCCAGAGACACAGCCCAGGGGGAGCAGATCCTGTGCTGGGAGCAGAGCCAGGGGCAGCCCAGGGAAAGCAGATCCTGTGCTGGAAGCAGAGCCAGAGAAGCAGCCCAGGGAGAGCAGATCCTGTGCTGGGAACAGAGCTGCAACCATAGAGCCAGAGACACAGCCCAGGGGGAGCAGATCCTGTGCAGGGAGCAGAGCTGCAGCCATAGAGCTCCAGGTGTGGTGAGCAACTGGGGCCAGCCAAGGGGGACCCTGGGCAAAGGCCCCAGTGCAGAAAGACACCCTCAGCCAAGGGTCCTTGCAGGCCAGGCTGGGAGGGGGTTCTTAATCTGTCGGGGGCTGATGCTGGGAAGAAGGGTCCCACCACCCAAAGCCCGGAGGTGTGTAGCCACCACCATTGCAAGTGTCCAACCCGCAGCGTCCTGCAGCACAGCCAGGGCCTGAGCAGACCTGGGACCTATGAGGAACAGACTGTGAAGTGCCCTGATGTCCAGAGACACTGTTTGTGATTGTCCCTGCCACAGAGTGGGGTGATGTGTTTCCTTCAACCTTTCCCATGTTTCTTTATTCCTTTTTAAACTAATTGTTAATTAAATAAACTATATTGCTTTAAATTGTATGAAATGATCAGTGGATCAGGGAGGTGCCCCGTGCAGAGATAGCACCCCGGAGTGGGGACCCCCTAGCCCCTGTCCTAGGTGACCACAGCAGGGTTGGGGATTGAGCCCCCCAGGAATCCTGTGCCCAGCCTTGCTGGGGTTACGAGGACTCTGCCAGACAGGAGAGTGGCAGGGGAGCCCTCCAGCGCAGGGAGGCCTCTGGGTGGAGGAAGTGGGAGCAAGGACTCAGATCCTTTCGCCGGCCCACTTCACCGGGGTAGTGCAGAGCCAGGAAAGTTCCCCACAGTAGCAGGATTGTTCCCCCGCTTACATGAGCACTTCATGGGGTTGCTGTGTCCCAGCTCACCTTAGAAAGGAGAAAACCTGAAATTCACCCAACTGCAGCCAGGAGTCTCCAGCCGCCCCGACCATCCTGCGCGGCCCCCAGCCACTTGGCCCGACTCCCAGGCCCCTGCCTCCTTGGGAGAATTGTTTCACTCAGGCCCTCCCCCAGCCCCCCCCCCCCCCCGAGACTACCCTCACGGGGGCGGGGGCAGGAGGCAGGGAGCTGTCTGGCCCGGTGTCTGGGGAGCATTGTGAGGGCCAGGTGCTGCACTCAGGTCACGACAGCCCCTGCCCAGAGAGCTGCAGGCTCAGCACAGGCTGAGAGATGGGTTTCAGCTCCCCTCCCCTCTGACTGCTTCCACCCATTTGTGGGCTGCTGTTTGCCAAACGTTCGCAGGGGTGGGGGGTGCGCAATCCAGGTCTCTCCCAGCCCCACACTGTCTGCGCCACAAGGAGCAAAACTGTGTGCACAGAGGCCTGGAATTTCAGGAGTGGCGGGGAGAGGCTCAGCACGCCCAGCAAGAGGATCCACCCCGCTCCTGGCAAGACACGCAGGGAACCCAGCGATGCCCCTCCCCCTGCGCAGGGAAGTCCGGCAATCCCCACATCGCCAGCCCTCCCCGGCGCAGGGAAACCAGCAATCTCACCCTGCAAGGGAACCTGGCCTGAATCAACCCCCCCCCCCACCTGCCCACACACAACACAGGGAACCTAGGTGATCTGCCCCCACACAGGGAGACGCCGAGCCCCTAGTTCCCTACAGGTGGTGAGCCGAACTCCCCCAACCACACAGGGATTCGCCTGGCAACTCCCTCCCCCACTGCACATGGGGTTGGGAATACACAAACAGGGGAACCCGGCAAGCTAAACCCTCATGCAGGGGGACCTGGCAACCCACCCCACACAGGGGTTGCCTGGCAACCCACCTCCGCCCTCCATCCAGACCCAACCCAGTGATTCACCACATGCAGGGAACTTCCGGGCGATCCCATAACACAACACAGAACACACAGGGGACCCGGCGGCATTCCCCCCTCATGCAGGGAATCCAGCGATCCTCCCCCAGGCAGGGGGGGGATAATGATCAGCGATTCGCCCGTGCAGGGGACCCCAGCGATCTCCCTCTACGCAGAGGACCCAGTGATCTGCCCTGCTCAGGCAGTGCCAGTTTTTACAATGCGCCATGGAGCCGAGGCCCATGCTCAGAAGCGCCCCCCCGAAACCTGCTTCCCTTGCACTGCCGCCCGAAGACACCCAAAGGCTCCCCCACCCATCACCACTTGCTCCCGCTAGCCTGCCCGCCGACTGGCCAAGGGCTCCTCTCTGTCCCCATCCACACCACCCCCAGCTTCTCTCTGCCTCCTGGCGGGACCCCACCGCGGCACCTCCAGCTCCGGGCAGTCTCTGCTTTCCCATCACCTGTGGGTCTACCTGGAGCTGAAGCCGCCTGGGATGGTTGCAGAAGCTTGGCCAGTTAACAGGTTTCAGCGGAGTGAGGGGGGGCGACAGTGGGGGGAGGAGGGTGAGGCGGGTGGCTGGGCCGCTCCAGGCAAGCTGGGTGCTTCAGGGAGCCCCCGGCTGGGGCAGACCGGTGGCGCCTGGCTGATCCCGACCGCTCCTAAGGGCATGGAGCCGATTCCCCGCCAGGAACCAGCCGCTGGTTACTCTGCCGCCTCACCCGGCAGACAGTCGCCTCCCAGCTGGGCTGGCTGAGTGCGACCAGGATGGCAGGGCTTGGGGGAGTGGGTCTCTGGGGGATCCAGGGGGGTGCTGGGCTGTGAGGGGCAGGGAAGATCTGTGTGGCGGAGGGAAGATCTGTGTGGGGTGCCGGGCAGTTGTGGGGTTGTGGGCAGGGGAGTGCTGGGCAGGAATGGTGTGCAGGGCGCTGTGCATTTCTGTGGAGGGGGCTGGGGGGGCGCTGGGCATAGGGAGTCAGGGGGTGTTGGGTGGGGGGGCTGTGTGTTGTGGCATAGACCTGCCCCCGAGGAGAAGGGACAGGCTGGCAGCATAGGGCTGGGCAGGTCACTATGTGTCTGGCAACTGCTGGTTTGTAAATAGTGCCCTCGCACAGGGTGGGGTGGGGCCGGCCCCACCATGCTCTGCCCCATTGCTTCTGGCTGGCCCCCCTCTCCGGGGACTGACCTCCCCGCACCATACTCCTTTGCACCCATGGGGGCCCACAAATATATTTGGCACCAGGCCCAGAAAAGGTTAATCCAGCCCTGCACGCAGGGAACCTAGCGATCCCCCCCAACTCAGAGAGATCGGTGAGCTGCCTAGCACAGGGAACCTGGCAATTCGCTCCCCCCAGCGCAGGGAACCCGGCGATTCCCCCCCCCCAACGCAGGGAGATCGGCGATCCCCCTCCCCACTCAGGGAGATTGGTGATCTGCCCAGCGCAGGGAACCCAGCAACCCCCCCCGTGCAGGGAGCCCGGCAATCCCCCTGGCACAGGGGACCGACCCCCCACCCCACATAGGGAGCCCAGCGATTCCCCCCTCCCCCCTGCACAGGGAGCCCGGCGATCTGCCCTGCGTTGGGAACTTGGCAAACCCCCTCATGCAGGGGACTCGACGACCCCACCCAGTGCAGGGGACCTGGCGACCCCACCCCCGCAGAGGGAACCCGGCGACCCCCCCCACAGGGAGCCCAGTGATTTTCCCCTCCCCCACGCAGAGAGCCCGGCGACCCCTCCCGCACAGGGAGCCCAACGATCTGCCCTGCGCAGGGAACCTGGCAAACCTCCCCCCACACAGAGAGCCCGGCGACCTGCCCTGCACAGGGAACCTGGCAACCCCCCACACACAGGGGACCCAGCGACCCCCTCCCCCCCGATGCAGGGGACCTGGCAACCCACCCCCATACAGGGGACATGGCGACCCACCCCCACACAGGGAGCGTTGGGGAAGGGGGGAGATGCCCACAAGCAGTGTCATGTAGCCACTCATGGGACTTGAAAGAGACGCCGGGCACTGCCTTAGGCAGCTGCCGTTAGCCGGCCTGTGTGTCCCCTGGCAAAGGGCCATGGGTCATCACTGCCTGCCAGCTTCCTGCTCTGCAGGGCAGAGCCAGCACGGCTGCCTCGCATGCCAGCGCTCAGGGCTGTCCCCGGCCCAGGAATTACAGATTCATGTTCGGTAACGATTGTGGTTGTGTCGTGGCACCTGCTGAGAACTGGCATCTCTAGGCCTGCGGGCGGGGCCCAAGCTGGACAAGCTGCGGGGTCTTAGGCGCTACCAGGGCTGGCGACAGGGCACCAGACAGCTGGGCTCCAGGGCAGGATTGTTCCTGCTGGCCTCTCTGGGGCACCGCTGAGTCCCTGCCCCTCCTGCCACGCCCCTTGGGGAAGGAGATGTGCCCACCTGGAGCCATCACCCTGAAAGCAGCGCCCGTTTCTCCAAGCCCACCCCCCCTGCACCAAGCCAAAGGGGTGTTGCTCTCCCGGCTCAGCCCTCGCAGCAGCATGGAGGTTGCTCTGCTCCGAGCCAGTGAGGTTGTACCCAGAGCTGTGCACAGGTCCTCTCCCCCCTGCATCGAGGCACCCAGAACTGCCGTCACCCCCTCCCATCTGTGTGCCACCTGCTGGGTCCTGCCTGACCCTAGATCGGGATTCTCTGAGGCAGGGTCTGGCTTTGCTACTTGTCGCGGGGGGGGCGCACTAATCTCCCCAGTAGGGACCATATGTTCATCGCAATAACTGAGCTTAGGATGCCCTGAGTTGTACAAGAGGCTGGCCCCGCCCTGGTCCAGGTGTAGGGGGCCAAGGGGGCTCTGCGCTCTGCCTGCAAGCACTGCCCCTGCAGCTCCCATTGACCCAGCCGTTGACTGGCTGGCAGTGCCTCCGAGCTGTGCGGCTCCCGGGAAGCAGCTGGCGTATTCCTTCTCCAGCTTCTACACATAGGGACAGCCAGGGGGCTCTGCATGCTGCCCTGCCCCAAGCACCACCCCCGCAGCTCCCATTGGGCAGGAACTGCGGCCAACAGGAGCTGCAGGGGTAGCACCTGCTGACGGGGCAGCATGCACAAGCGCCTGGCCATGCCTCCACATAAGAGCCGGAGTAGGGACATGCTGCTGCTTCTGCGAGCTGCTTGAGGTAAGTGCCATCCAGAGCCTGCACCCCTGAGGCCCCCCCCATCCCAATCCCCTGCCCCAGCCCTGATCCCCCTCCCCCCTCTGAACCCCTCAATCCCAGCCCAGAGCACTCCCCTGCACCCCAAAACCCTCATCCCCAGCCCCATCCCAGAGTCTGCACCCCCAGCCAGAGCCCTCATCCACCCACCCTGCAGCCCAGCCCCCGACCCAGCCCAAAGCCCCCTCCTGCACCCTGAACCCCTCATTTCTGGCCCCACCCTGGAACCCTCACCCTTAGCCCAGAGCCTGTACCTCCACCCACATCCCAACCCCCAGCCTCAGCCTCACCCTGGAGACCCCTCCCATATGCCGAACCCCTCAGCTCCACCCCCCCAGCCTGGCTCCCCCTCCTGCACCCCTAACCCCTCATCCCTGGCCCCACCCCAGATCCCACACCCCCAGCTGGAGCCCTCACCCCCTCCTGCACCCCAGCCCACTGAGCCAGCCCAGTAAAAATGAGCAAGTGAGTGAGGCTGGGGAGAGCGAGCAATGGGGGGGGGATGGAGTGAGTGGGGGCGGGGGCGTCAGAGGAGGGGCGGGGGTGGGGCGGGGGGAGGCGGTTTGAGTTT
>NC_133770.1:302766305-302770729 GCF_003597395.2 Chelonoidis abingdonii | reverse complement strand
CCTCCCTGGAGCGGCGCGCGCGCGAGGCACCGCCACTTAACACGTCCATCCCCTAAATCCATGGTGCTCGCTCAGCAGCTCAAGTTTGAAGCTAGCGCGCACTCACCTCACCAGTGGTTGCTCACAATGTTTGAGCCTGGCTGCTCAGTGGCGGGTGCAGGAGGGGTGAGCTCCAGCTGGGGGTTATGTGGGATTGGGTGGGCGCCAGGGATGAGGGGTTAGGGGTGCAGGGGGAGCCAGGCTGGGGGGTTGGAGCCCTGATGGGGGTAACGCACATAGTGGGAGGGCGGCAGGTGAGGGCTAAGATGCGGTGGTTGGGTATGTGAAGGATGAAGAAAGGTGTGAGCTAGTGCTTCGGCTATAGGTGAGGGTTTCCAGGGTGGGGCCCCAGAATGAGGTGTTCAAGTGTGGCGCGGAGGAGCGTGCTTTGGGGCGGGTCGGTGGCCTGGCTGCAGGTGGGTGGATAGCGGCTCCTGGCTCGTGGTCAGAACTCTGCGGATGGGCTGAGAAGGACGGTTTTGGTGATGCAGGAAATGCTCACTGGGCTGGGATGGAAAGAGGGATTCAGAGGGGTGGAGGGTGCGGATCTAGAGAAGGAAGGTGGCAGGGGGACTTTGGGAGGGGGGGGCACTCAGGTGGTGCAGGCTCTGGGAAATGGTCACTGAATACCTCCAACCAAGCTTCCGCTAGAAGCAGCAGCATGTACCTACTTCCGGCTCTTACTCGTGGCATGATGCCCACTCTTCTAAAAATTAGGCCCCGAAGAGATGAGCCATGCCACACCTGAGTTAGTCAAAAGATGGTCCTCGTGACGCTTAAGACTGATACGGATGAACAAAACCACTCAAAGTGGAAACTCCATGTGAGTCGAATTTTCCTCTTCACAGAAGGAGAGTCCGCTAATATAAGTCCAAGTGATACCCCATTTTAGAATAGCGGGATGGCTGGCACTGATATGCACTTTTCAAACGGCTCACGATGTCATTACCAGAGGCTTCAGAAAGATGCTGATTTTCTCACTGGAGGCTCTATAAATCTACCATTTATCTGTAAAACACATATTCTAATGCAGATTGCAACATACTTGCTCGTCTTTGTAGTTCTCATTATTCGTAAAGCGGCACTTCCGTACAACAAAAAATCAGATCCAGAGCAAATGCGGAAAGAGCCCAGAAGGCCTTTTAGGTTATATCCCACAGAGTGTCACACTGGTGCTAATTGTTACTGAGTGTTCTCGTAGCCACTCCTTAAATCGTGCATGGCTTTGATGTTTTAATGCAGCATCTATTACATAATCAGGAAGAATTGTTTTCTCCCTGATGGTGAGAAACTGCAAATGGAACCTTGAGTGTAGATGCATTTGAGAGAGAGAGGAAGATACAGAATCATAGCAATCTCTTTTCTCTCAGCGCCCTCCAGAATCCCCCGCCGCATGCCCTGAGGTGGTTCTTGATTCACTAGAAATCCTCAACCACATTCCTTACCCAGACAACGGAGAGGAGAAAAAGGTTGGGCGAGAAGAGATTGTGGCCCAGAATATGGTTGTGCCAACAAACAGAGGAAAAACAATTCTGGTGCAGCGTAAGAGAAGTAAGCATACTGAAACGTATTCTCTCTCTTCTTCCAATCATCACACTCAAGTCCAGTTGCAGTTCCTCACCATTCCGGGAAAAAACAGTTTCTCCTGATCTCATAAATTAAACCAAACCAGCTAAGAAAACCACCAGACAAAGCAACCAGATTGACACTTCAGGGAATCGCTCAAGTAGCCTTCTGGGCTCTTCAGCATCATCTGATTGTCAAGGATGTACCAATAGGATAACACAAAGAAAGAAGTATTGCAAGATTAAATAGTTTTTACAGATAATGGATATTCATAGATCTCCCATGGAACCACTCTTTCTGAGTAATGAACAATCCGACAGGAGAAATGCATAGAAAAAGTATCACTCCTCTTATATAGCACGGAGTCTCTCCTAGTGAAGAAAATTGATACGGCTTCCCCACTATGTGTACATAGGTCTGAAGACATCAAACCATGGACTTTTACGGGCTAATTAGTGGGCATCAAGCTCACAATCCAACATGGGTGCAAATAAAAGCACTTCTGGACAGAACTCAAAACTTCTTAAGCTTGTGCTGGGATGTTACAGTAGGAACAAACAAACCCCTTCTTTTGTATATTTATTTTTATTAAAAAAAAAATTTTTTAATATTAAAAAATTTTAAAGTAATTTGTATGAATAAAAATATAAGTAATAATAATAAATAATTTTTAAATAAAAAAGATATAATTATTGGTTTTTGTTAAATATTAAAGTAAAATATAAATTAAACTATTAAAAATATTTAATTTTTTTTATTTTAAATTTTATTTTATCAATTAAATACTTTAAAAAAATAAAAATAATCTAATAAAAAAAAAAAAAAAAAAAAAAAAAATTTTTAAAAATATTTATTTTTAGGTAATATAAATATATTTTAATTTAATATTTAAAAAAACAAAAAAAAAAAAAAATAAGAAAAAATATTATTAAATTTAAATATTTTTATTTTAATAAAAAACAAAAAGAAAAAAAAAAAAAAAAATTTTTATTAAATATTTATTATTAAAAATTTAATTTATTATTTATAATTATTTTTTATTTTCTTTTAAATTAATATTTATGAAAATATTAAAAATCTTTTCTTAAAATTTTAATTTAATATTTATTATAAGATAAATTATTTAAAAAATATTTAAGAAAAAAATATTATAAATATAATATTAAAATCTTAAATTAAATATATTTAAAAAAATAAAAAATTAGTATAAGAAATTTTAAAAATTTTTTAATTAAATAAATACTAAATAATTTTTTAAAATAATAATTAGGTTAATTTATAATTTATTTAAATATTAATAAATTTAATTTTTTAATTATATTATAAATTTATATTAATTTATGGCGGGGCAGGGGCGGGGCAAGAGTGTTTGATTTTGTGCTAGTAGAAAGTTGGCAACCCTCCTCCCCGCCCAGGGGCCCTGTTGCTCTCTCACTCTGACTCTAGCTCCTTTTCCCTGCCCTCCCCCCTAGGAAATGGGGAAGCCCTGGATCTCTCTGGGGAAGCTCCCCAGGGGGCGGGGGGGCTCTGGCAACCCCCAGCGATATGAGCCCCACAATCCTGTGCACGCCCCATTCATGGCAGGAAGTTGCCTGGCCAGAACGTGCTTGGGTTTGCCCTGTGCAGATCCCAGAGAATATTTACAAGTGTCTCCCTGCACGCGCCCGGCCTGGAGACTGCACGAGAGCCTGGCTGACCAGTGTGCAGCCGGCAGGCTCTGTAGGGAGCTGGGAGCCAGGACTCCTGGGTTGTAGCCCGAGCTCTGGGAGGGGAGTGGGGTCTAGTAGCTAGAGCAGTGGGCAGGGCTGGCCCCAGGCACCAGCGGAGGAAGCATGTGCCTGGGGCGGCACGTGCTACGGGGCGGCATTCCGGCTATTCTTCAGGCGACACAGTCCAGGAGGCCTTTTTTTTTTTTTTTTTTTGCTTGGGGTGGGCAAAATGGTAGAGCCGGCCCTGGCAGCGGGGCTGGGTGCCAGGACTGTTTCTGACTGTGGTGCTGTGTGAGTCCCTGGTCCCTGTGCTGCAGAATCCCCGGGGTGGGAATGGCCGCGCTTGCGCAGGGCTTTGGCCTGGTTCCATGTCCGATGGGTGGTGCCCTCGGCTGCTGCCAGTCTGACTGAGCCCAGCGTGTGCTGTGTGAACCGCCTGTGCAGACATGGCTGGCACTGGCACACCCAGCTACATGCACAAGACCATAAGCGAGTCCCGGGAGCACTAGGCCTGGCTGCAGCATTCTGTGTCAACAGCCCAGCGCACCACCACAGTGTGCGTCCGTCTCAGGGAGCCCCATTCCCCCGCCAGCCCGACACCATGCAGGGACGGGACAAACGCTGGGCAGGGAGAGGGCAGACTTGAAATTGGTCAGGGGCCTCCCTCTGCCCCATGGACTGCGGCTTAAAAGATGTGACGCTTCCTCTGCCAGAGCCAGGCCAGGCTCAATGCCCAACAGGCCTGCCAGCTTCTGGGCTGGGCACAGCCCTGCCTGTGCATGGCATCCGCCCCAGTCACCAGGGCTGGATGCCACAAGGGCCGTGCTGGGCCAGGGAGGCTTTGCCTGCTGCTGCTCAGGGGACAGGGCCAGCTAGGCTCTTCCTGCTGCCGCACTAGGACCGTCGGGACGTCTGTGAGCTAACCCCACCCTGTACTAGCCACACAGAGAGGGGAGGTCAGGTAGGGGCAATGTGAGACCTCAGAACCCAGTGGGGGGCAGGGGTTCCCAGCAGGGGGCGCCGTGGGGGGCAGGGGAGCAGTATGGGTGGTGGAGGTTCCCATCAGGGGGCGCCGTGGAGGGCAGGGGAGCAGTATGGGTGGCTTTGGGC
>NC_133770.1:302723414-302766280 GCF_003597395.2 Chelonoidis abingdonii | reverse complement strand
ATGCTCTAGGATAGTCCCTTACTGCCGAGCCCCCCTCATACCGCTGCCGGCTGGGTCCCGGCTGCCGGCCCTCCAGGTGGGGGTCCCAGCGCCAGGCCCCCTCACCCCGCGCCATGGGTCTGGGTCCCGCTGCCGGCCCCTGCCAGGTGGAGTCCAGCTGCCGCCCCTCGCTCATAAACCCGCTTGGGTCTGGGGTCCGGCGCCGGGTCCTGCCAGTGTCCCAGCCGCCGGCTCCGCTCATTGTCCCCGCTAGCCGGGTCTGGGTCCACGGCTGCTGGCCTCCTGCTTGGCCCTGCTGCCAGCCCGGGTTGCCGTCCCTAAACAGGGCGGCAGCATGGACTGAGGGAGACGCGGCAGCAGGGACGCATGGCTGGTGCAGCATGACCACTAAAAAAATCCACGCTCACAGCCGCAGGTTGCCGACCCCTGGTCTAGACAATACTAGCCTGCCATGAGTGCAGGGACTGGACCCTAGAGACTTGATCGTAACCCCCCTGCCAGTCCCTACGTTTCCAGCGAGTCCTTCTATGGCTGCCCTTTGCATGAAAGCCCCAGGTGCACGAGGATTACGGGGGGCAGCGCTGTTGAAATGTTCCGCTAGAGCACATGAGGCTGCCTAGAGAAGCAAAAGAACTGTACCCCGAGCAAAGGAACTGAAATCGTTAGGACAATTAGGGGCCAGCCCGTATGCTCAATAAGAGCGCTTGGCGGTTGTACACACGCCAGGGCCCAACATGCCACATGCCTGGAGCACCGGGGCAGTCTGCCCTGAGCCCTCACCTGAGGGAGTGGCATGTGCCTGCAAGCAGGCTCTCAATTTGAAGCCAGCCAGGAAATTCCTCATTTGCTAGAAAGGAAAAAGTATTATAAAAGTTTCCATAGGACGCGAACACCCTTGGAGAGCCAACGGCCTGCGAGAAGCAATTCCGCTCCTCCACCCGGGCTACACATCACATATGGTCACCACCCCAGCGCCCTCTAACCCATCGCCCCGACCTGGGACTCAATGGCATGCATCCTCTCTGCACGTGCGCAACCGAGAAAACAGGCCTGAAGCCCAGTGCCCATCCCCAGCCCTCCGCTGCTGGGCCTTGGCGGGGAACCCCTGGCAAGGTGCGAAGGTAACCCCTCTGCTGGGAGAGAGGCCAGGTGGAGTAACCCGGTTTAGTGCGCTCTCTGTACTGCCTCCGCTACCATCCTAACGACAGAGGCGACCCCCTGAGTTGGGACCCCACAACAGGGTGTTACGGGCTGGGCCACGGCACAACCCGCCCTGACAATGTAGCGCGTGGCCTGTCATCCATGAAGAATCGTCGGTGCGGGTGAGGCTCCGCGGGCGAGCGCTAATGCTGGGTGGGTCACGTGCTTCCTGCCATGACTACAATGGAGTCTGAGGACGGTCCCGAGCGGGAGGGGGACTGAAAAGAGCCACAATGATGATATAAGGATGAGATTTGCGGCGGGTCCCAAGAGAGGTAGGGGTGGCCGATGCATGCGCCGTAGGTAGAGCGAGGGGAGCAGTAAGGGTGGCGGCTGGGAGTAGTTGGCGCGGTTCCCCAAGCACGAAAATGGTAGGGCTGGGGGGGCGCGGGGGAGGGCCGGGGCACCCGTGAGCTCCGCGCGGCGGGCCACGGTGCTCTGAAAGGGAACTGCAAAGCACCGAGCGAGGTGGGGTCAGTCGAGGGTGGGGGGCCTTGACAGGCGGGGATAGCCTATGTGGAGCCCCATCACAAGACTCAAAGAAAGTGAGCCGGCATAGGCCACAGGCTCACCATGAGCCCGAGCGCCCAAAAGCTCGGCCCGCCCGGTTACTCCCCTGCTAGGGAAACCCCCACCCGACCAAATTGGCCACTCTACTGCCCAGCACCGAGGGATGACCTGACCTGGACCAGCGTTCATTACTCCCCCCCCCACGACGCCCGCGCCACCCCACAGCCGCTGAGCCGGCGAGACGGGCGCTTGGGGCCATCTTCTGCTGGGGAGAGCCACCACACCATTATCTGGGCTCTGCCAGCTGCCCTAATTCCCAGTCCGTGTTAAGAACTGAGCGACAGGTATCGGTACTGAGGCATGACACAGTGGCGATGGCTTCATTGCGCAACCGTGGCCGAGGCCATCGGGACGTTGGGAGAGAGGCGATGAGAGCCACAGGGTATGACCGGCTGTTATGCTTCCAGCGTGCGCTCACTCTGAGTCAGCATCAGGGCGCGTGGTCGACGGTCCATCAAACAGTTGATAACTGAGATATGAGAAAACTACATAGCGTTGTTCTTCGCCTAGCAATGAGGGAAATTCGCCCCGAGCGCCCTTGGGCCTTTCAACAATGGGCCGGGCACCGTGTTCGACACTCCCCACTCCTCAATGCAGGCCAAGGCAGACCCCTCGCCCGCCGCCACTCAGAGGGAATGGGCCGGCTTGTTCCAGGCTCAGCGGCCAGGACGGGGCTCCCGAATTGGGGAGCTCTGGCTTTGGCAGCGCAGTGCAACACCCACCACAAAGCCCTGCCCCCTGGCAAATACTTCGTACCTAAGGGTGCTTCTAACTGGATACTGGAGGGCAGCCCATGAAGAAACCTCGTCGACGCATGACAACTCGTAGCGCACGGCAGAGAAACGAATTCTAATCCAGTCCCTGCCTGCAGCGCATACCGCAGATAGTATTGTCTAAGACCAGCGGGTCGCAACCTCGGCAATGTTGAGATGGATTTTAGTCTGCGCACGCCGCACCCACGCGCACAAAGCCATGGCCTGCGCTGCCCCCTGGCTGGGAACTCTCACCGCTTGCACCGGCACACCGACCATAAGAAACCTGCTGCGCCCCGGGCTGCTGCAGCACCTCCCCGAAACGAGCGCGGCACCCAGCACGTGCTGCGGCGGGACCAACCTCCCACGCCACTCCTAGCTGTCACACCTGCCCGCGGCCGTTCTCTTGACCCAGCGGCTGAATTACCATGCAATGTAGATCCAGCGAGAACAGTCCTCGCTATGGAGAACCTCCACGGGTACTATAAGGAATAAACAGGCAGCGGAGAGCGTCCCGAGAGTCGCTCTGCCAAACACACCGGGCGAGCAACAAGAGCGCACGAGTCGTATCGGACGAGACACTTTAGCTCATATCGAGTACGAAGGACCACGCGCACGCGGTTGCTGATGCTCACATGTATGGACGAACGAGGAACGCAAGACGCGTCTGGACTAAGAAACTTGACCTCCGCCACTCGCGGCGTAGTGAGCCGCGATAATAAGTCACAGGCTGAGGCGTTCACGGGTCACAGACGTGCGAAGACCGCGGAGTCCGAATAAAGTCGTGGTACAATGAGGCACTCTAGAGGATAGACCTAAAGGAGCTAGCCCTACTGTCCGCCGAGTGACGCGTGTATATATACAATCCTGTAGCGAATCCGCTGCAGCGCAGGGCACGGCAAGCTAAGCTGGCACTCCGCTCCTCACCCGCCACCAGACGCTGCGATGCGAAGCGAAGAGCGCGAAGAAAGCACTCCCCTGGCCCCAGCACGCCTTTGTGGCATCCAGCCCTGGTGACTCGGGCGCGGATGCCAGTGCACAGGCAGGCGCTGTGCCAGCCTCAGAAGCTGGCGAGGCCTGTCTTGGCATTTGGACCTGGCCTGGCTCTGGCAGAGGAAAGCGTGCACAATCTTTTAAGGCCCAGTCCGAGTAAGGGCAAGACGAGGGACGCACCCTGACCAACATTTCAAGTCTGCCCCTCCTTGCCCCAGCGTTGTCCCTCCTGGCATGTGTCGGGCTGGCGGGGAATGGCGTGCATCAACTTGAGACGGCGACTCAGTCTACAGTGGTGTGCGCTTGGTTGGCACTGTTGTCACAGAAATGCTGCAGCCAGCCTAGTGCTCCCGGGAGGCTCGCTTGATGGGAGGCTTGCTGCGCATGTAGCAGCTGGTGGTGCCAGTAGCCGAGCTCTAGTATCTGCAACAGGCCGGGTCACGAGCAGAGCAGCCGGTGAGGCCAATCTCATATATCGTGAGCAGCAGACCGACGGGCGCTACCAGCCACACACTCACGGCCACAATGGAACCAACAGGGCTCAAAGCCTCTGGCCACAAAATTGGCGGCCGTGCCCTCCACTTATCCCCCAAACCACCGGGAGACCAAATCTTAGACAGCACACGTGGAAGGAGTCCAAGGGCGGACTCACAGCACATAGCACCACAGTCAGAGAACAGCCGTGCCTGGCACCCAGACGCCCGCTGCCAGGCCGCCGGTCTGCTACCCCGATTTTTGCGCAACCGACCGCAGAACGAAAAACACCAAAAAAAAAAAAAAAGGCCTCCTGGATTGTGTCGCTCTGAACGAACAGCCGGGAAATGCCGCCCCGTAGCACGTGCCGCCATACCATGGTCTAACATCCGCTTTCTCCGCGGAGTGCCTGGCAGCTCTGACCCCATGTCTAACTACTACTACGACTCTAGGCTATCCCAATCCCAGAGCTCGGGCTAGCACCCGCAGGAGTCACTGCTCAGCTCCCTATAACAGAACTTGCCTGGCTGCACACCTGGTCAGTAGCCAAACCAGGCCTCTAATGTGCAGGCTACTGTCCCCAGGCCTGGAGCGCGTGCAGGAGGAGACACTTGTAGAAATTATGAGTTCCTGGGGATATTGTCTGTCCCACAGGAAAGGCAAACCCAGACGTCGTGCCCAGTGCCAAATTCTGCCAGTGAATCCGGTGCGATGCAAACAGGATTGTGGGGCTCATATTTCTGCTGGGGTTGCCAGAGCCCCCCGCACCCCTGGGGAGCTTCCCAGAGATACCAAAGGGCTTCCCAAATTTTTTCCTCAGGGGAAGAGGACGCGTACGGAATAAGGAGCTAAGTCAGAGTGAGAGAGAAACAGAGCCACTGGGCGCGGAGGAAGGAATGCCAAACTTGCTACTAGCAACAACAATCAAAACACCCTCTTCGCCCCGCCCCTGCCCGCCCCTCCCTGGAGCGGCGCGCGCGCGAGGCACCGCCACTTAACACGTCCATCCCCTAAATCCATGGTGCTCGCTCAGCAGCTCAAGTTTGAAGCTAGCGCGCACTCACCTCACCAGTGGTTGCTCACAATGTTTGAGCCTGGCTGCTCAGTGGCGGGTGCAGGAGGGGTGAGCTCCAGCTGGGGGTTATGTGGGATTGGGTGGGCGCCAGGGATGAGGGGTTAGGGGTGCAGGGGGAGCCAGGCTGGGGGGTTGGAGCCCTGATGGGGGTAACGCACATAGTGGGAGGGCGGCAGGTGAGGGCTAAGATGCGGTGGTTGGGTATGTGAAGGATGAAGAAAGGTGTGAGCTAGTGCTTCGGCTATAGGTGAGGGTTTCCAGGGTGGGGCCCCAGAATGAGGTGTTCAAGTGTGGCGCGGAGGAGCGTGCTTTGGGGCGGGTCGGTGGCCTGGCTGCAGGTGGGTGGATAGCGGCTCCTGGCTCGTGGTCAGAACTCTGCGGATGGGCTGAGAAGGACGGTTTTGGTGATGCAGGAAATGCTCACTGGGCTGGGATGGAAAGAGGGATTCAGAGGGGTGGAGGGTGCGGATCTAGAGAAGGAAGGTGGCAGGGGGACTTTGGGAGGGGGGGGCACTCAGGTGGTGCAGGCTCTGGGAAATGGTCACTGAATACCTCCAACCAAGCTTCCGCTAGAAGCAGCAGCATGTACCTACTTCCGGCTCTTACTCGTGGCATGATGCCCACTCTTCTAAAAATTAGGCCCCGAAGAGATGAGCCATGCCACACCTGAGTTAGTCAAAAGATGGTCCTCGTGACGCTTAAGACTGATACGGATGAACAAAACCACTCAAAGTGGAAACTCCATGTGAGTCGAATTTTCCTCTTCACAGAAGGAGAGTCCGCTAATATAAGTCCAAGTGATACCCCATTTTAGAATAGCGGGATGGCTGGCACTGATATGCACTTTTCAAACGGCTCACGATGTCATTACCAGAGGCTTCAGAAAGATGCTGATTTTCTCACTGGAGGCTCTATAAATCTACCATTTATCTGTAAAACACATATTCTAATGCAGATTGCAACATACTTGCTCGTCTTTGTAGTTCTCATTATTCGTAAAGCGGCACTTCCGTACAACAAAAAATCAGATCCAGAGCAAATGCGGAAAGAGCCCAGAAGGCCTTTTAGGTTATATCCCACAGAGTGTCACACTGGTGCTAATTGTTACTGAGTGTTCTCGTAGCCACTCCTTAAATCGTGCATGGCTTTGATGTTTTAATGCAGCATCTATTACATAATCAGGAAGAATTGTTTTCTCCCTGATGGTGAGAAACTGCAAATGGAACCTTGAGTGTAGATGCATTTGAGAGAGAGAGGAAGATACAGAATCATAGCAATCTCTTTTCTCTCAGCGCCCTCCAGAATCCCCCGCCGCATGCCCTGAGGTGGTTCTTGATTCACTAGAAATCCTCAACCACATTCCTTACCCAGACAACGGAGAGGAGAAAAAGGTTGGGCGAGAAGAGATTGTGGCCCAGAATATGGTTGTGCCAACAAACAGAGGAAAAACAATTCTGGTGCAGCGTAAGAGAAGTAAGCATACTGAAACGTATTCTCTCTCTTCTTCCAATCATCACACTCAAGTCCAGTTGCAGTTCCTCACCATTCCGGGAAAAAACAGTTTCTCCTGATCTCATAAATTAAACCAAACCAGCTAAGAAAACCACCAGACAAAGCAACCAGATTGACACTTCAGGGAATCGCTCAAGTAGCCTTCTGGGCTCTTCAGCATCATCTGATTGTCAAGGATGTACCAATAGGATAACACAAAGAAAGAAGTATTGCAAGATTAAATAGTTTTTACAGATAATGGATATTCATAGATCTCCCATGGAACCACTCTTTCTGAGTAATGAACAATCCGACAGGAGAAATGCATAGAAAAAGTATCACTCCTCTTATATAGCACGGAGTCTCTCCTAGTGAAGAAAATTGATACGGCTTCCCCACTATGTGTACATAGGTCTGAAGACATCAAACCATGGACTTTTACGGGCTAATTAGTGGGCATCAAGCTCACAATCCAACATGGGTGCAAATAAAAGCACTTCTGGACAGAACTCAAAACTTCTTAAGCTTGTGCTGGGATGTTACAGTAGGAACAAACAAACCCCTTCTTTTGTATATTTATTTTTATTAAAAAAAAAATTTTTTAATATTAAAAAATTTTAAAGTAATTTGTATGAATAAAAATATAAGTAATAATAATAAATAATTTTTAAATAAAAAAGATATAATTATTGGTTTTTGTTAAATATTAAAGTAAAATATAAATTAAACTATTAAAAATATTTAATTTTTTTTATTTTAAATTTTATTTTATCAATTAAATACTTTAAAAAAATAAAAATAATCTAATAAAAAAAAAAAAAAAAAAAAAAAAAATTTTTAAAAATATTTATTTTTAGGTAATATAAATATATTTTAATTTAATATTTAAAAAAACAAAAAAAAAAAAAAATAAGAAAAAATATTATTAAATTTAAATATTTTTATTTTAATAAAAAACAAAAAGAAAAAAAAAAAAAAAAATTTTTATTAAATATTTATTATTAAAAATTTAATTTATTATTTATAATTATTTTTTATTTTCTTTTAAATTAATATTTATGAAAATATTAAAAATCTTTTCTTAAAATTTTAATTTAATATTTATTATAAGATAAATTATTTAAAAAATATTTAAGAAAAAAATATTATAAATATAATATTAAAATCTTAAATTAAATATATTTAAAAAAATAAAAAATTAGTATAAGAAATTTTAAAAATTTTTTAATTAAATAAATACTAAATAATTTTTTAAAATAATAATTAGGTTAATTTATAATTTATTTAAATATTAATAAATTTAATTTTTTAATTATATTATAAATTTATATTAATTTATGGCAGCGGGATGAGTGGGGCCGGCAGCTGGGACCCCACCTGGCAGGGGCCGGCAGCCGGGACCCCAGACTGGCAGCGGGATGAGTGGGGCCGGCAGCTGGGACCCCACCTGGCAGGGGCCGGCAGCCGGGACCCCAGACCGGCAGCAAGATGAGTGGCTCAGCCCACTGCCAGTCTGGGGTTCCGTCCGCCAGCCCCTGTAAATGTAAAATGTGTTACTGGCACACGAAACCTTAAATTACAGTAAATAAATGAAGACTCGACACCCCACTTCTCAAAGGTTGCCGACCCCAATCTAGCCCATCCCTGACAGGTGTTTGTCTAACCTGCTCTTAGGCCATGGCTACACTGGCGCTTTACAGCGCTGAAACTTTCTTGCTCAGGGGTGTGAAAAAAACACCCTCCTGAGCACTGCAAGATACAGCGCTGTAAAGCGCCAGTGTAAACAGTGCCGTAGTGCTGGGAGCGTGGCTTCCAGTGCTGCAAGATAATCCCCATGGGGAGGTGGAGTACGTGCAGCGCTGGGAGAGCTGGCGCTGCGACCACACTCACATTTCAAAGTGCTGCCCTGGCAGTGCTTTGAAGTTTCGAGTGTAGCCAAGCCCTCAGACCTCTCCAGTGATGGAGCTTCCACAACCTCCTTGGGCAATTTATTCCAGTGCTTAGCTACCCTGACAGGAAGCTTTTCCTAATTTCCAACCTAACCCGCCCTCGCTGCAATTTAAGCCCATTGATGAGAAAGGGTGGGCAGCAAGGAGCTTAGCAGTGCGGGGGCTGATGTTGGATGGGGGAGGGACAGGGGAGGAGCTGTGATGTGGGGGGAACTCAGAGAAGGGGATGAGGGGCAGGGGGGGGGCTGATGCTCGGTGTGGGAGGGGAGGTGATGCTGTGGGGTGGGAGGTGCTGCAGAGGGGGCCGATGATGGATCGGGGAGGGGTAAGGGAGATTGGATATGGGGATGATGCTGGGTGGAGGAGGGGTGGGGCATGTTTCTAGGGGGCCCTGACTCCTGGCTGGCTGTGCCTGTTGATGCGTTAGTCGCAGGCTCATGCACTGACCTGCTGCCCCATGGTCTGCGCAGGGGTCACACACAAATGGAGGCGTGGCAGAGTCTGGAGCAGATGGGACACCCCAGTAGGAAACAACAGACTGTGCTGGCTGCTTTCACATGGGAAAGGGCCCCTCAGCCTGGGACAGCCCCACTTGCCTTTCCAGCCCTGCTGCCTCCCAGCCTCACACTGTTTGTGGAACTGCTGGGGGGCAGGAGCAGCCAGGGCTGGGCCCTGCTGGTCGGGGGGGAGCTCACAGCCAGGGCTGGACCCTGCTGGGGGGGAAGCTCGCAGCCAGGGCTGGTCACTGCTGGTGGGAAGCTCGCAGCTTGACACATCCACAGAGGTGTAGTAGGGAGAGTGAGCCTAGAGCACTGGGCCTGGTGCAAGACCTGAGGTTGAACCAGAGGCTGAGAACCCAAGTCAAACCCTGGATGAAAGCAGATGCTCAGAGGTTCACTTCCCAGTACATGAAGCTGGCCAATATCTAGGCAGCAGATATTTCCATAAAGCTATTCCCGTGAGTACAGTCCCATTCCAGTCTGGTACAAGGGACGATGGTTTAACAGAGGAATGAACAGGGATGCAGAAATTCCCGCTGCTGACTGAGCCACTCCTTGTGACTAAGTGCCGGTGTGTCAGTGTGCCTGTAACCACAGAGACAGGGCGCTGGGACTGCCTGGGGGGCAACAAGCCTGGCTGGGTGCCTTTGTCACTAAACTGTGCCTGGGGTCTATCTGGCTGCTGAAGGAGCCAGCTGCCATATCCGCTGGTAACAGTGATAACATCAGAGCTCCAAGCCCAGCTCTGGGCAGCCATTACTCAGACGCCATTCCAGCCTTCAGCACTCAACCAACAGGGTAGTGCTGGCGAGGACTGTGGCACCCGCTACCTGCACAGCGCACCCAGAGAGCCCGTGCACACACGCCAGCCAACAGCCAGGGGGCAGCATGCTTACGTTCTGTTTGGAGAGGGGGGAGCGAGCAGCAGGAATACAGGGGGAGCGAGCAGCACGGGGCACAGAGCTGGGGGAGTGAGCAGTGCGGGGCAGGAGGAGCGAGCAGCACAGGGCATGCGGCATGGAGGAGAGTGAGCTGCAGACACATGGGGCATCGGGGAGCGAGCAGCAGGGGCACGGGAGCTAGCAGCAGCAGCATGTGAGGGAGTGAGCAGCAGGGGCACAGGGCTGGGGCAGTGAGCAGCAGGGGCATGCAGCACGGAGAGGCATGAGCTGCAGGCGAATGGGGCATGGGGGAGTGAGCAGCAGGAGCATGGGGCAGTGAGCAGCAGGGGCACAAGGGAGTGAGCAGCAGGGGCACAAGGGAGTGAGCAGCAGCGGCATGAGGGGGAGCGAATAGCAGGGGCACAAGGGAGTGAGAAACCGGGACATGGGGCTGGGGGAGTGAGCATCAGGGGCATGCGGCACAGAGGGGAGTGAGCTGCAGGCACATGGAGGTGTGAGCATCAGGGGCACAAGGGAGTGAGAAGCAGGGACACGGGAGAGTGAGCAGCAGGGGCTCAGGGGAGCCAGCAGCAGGGGCACGGGGCATGGGGGACTGAGCAGCAGGGGCACAAGGGAGCGAGCAGCAGGAGCATGGGGCATGGAGCAGCAGGAGCACAGATCATGGGGGAGTGAGCAGCAGGGGCACAAGGGAGCGAGCAGCAGGGGCACGGAGCACGGGGCAGTGAGCAGCAGGGGCACAGGGCACAAGGGAGCGAGCAACAGGGGCACGGGGCATGGGGCAGTGAGCAGCAGGGGCACGGGGCAGTGAGCAGCAGGAACAAGGGGCACAAGAGAGCGAGCAGCACGGGCACAAGGCAGGGGCATGGGGCATGGGGCAGTGAGCAGCAGAGGCACAAGGGAGTGAGCAGCAGGGGCACGGGGCACAGAGGAGTGAACAGAAGGGGCACGGGGGAGTGAGCAGCAGGGGCACGGGGGAGTGAGCAGCAGGGACATGGGGCATAACAGAGCGAGCAGCAGGGGCACAAGGCAGGGGCACGGGGCAGTGAGCAGCAGGGGTACGGGGCAGTGAGCAGCAGGGGCATGGGGCACAAGAGAGCGAGCAGCACAGGCACAAGGCAGGGGCATGGGGCATGGGGTAGTGAGCAGCAGAGGCACAAGGGAGTGAGCAGCAGGGGCACGGGGGAGTGAGCAGCAGGGGCACGGGGCATAAGAGAGCGAGCAGCAGGGGTACGGGGCACGGAGGAGTGAGCAGCAGGGACACGGGGGAATGAGCAGCAGGGGCACGAGGCAGCGAGCAGCAGGGACACGGAGCACAAGAGAGCGAGCAGCAGGGGCACAAGGGAATGAGCAGCAGGGGCACGGAGCATGGGGCAGTGAGCAGCAGGGGCACGGGGCAGTGAGCAGCAGGGGCACGGGGCACAGGGGAGTGAGAAGCAGGGGCACAAGGGAGCGAGCAGCAAGGGCACAGGGCATGGAGGAGTGAGCAGCAGGGGCACAAGGGAACGAGCAGCAGGGGCACAAGGCAGGGGCACGGGGCATGGGGCAGTGAGCAGCAGGGGCACAGGGCATGGGGCGGTGAGCAGCAGGGGCATGGGGCAGTGAGCAGCAGGAGCACGGGGCATGGGGGGTGTGAGCAGCAGGGGCACAAGGGAGCGAGCAGCATGGGCACAAGGGAATGAGCAGCAGGGGCACAAGGCAGGGGCACGGGGCATGGGGCAGTGAGCAGCAGGAGCACGGGGCATGGGGGGGTGAGCAGCAGGGGCACAAGGGAGCGAGCAGCAGGGGCACGGGGCACGGAGGAGTGAGCAGCAGGGGCACAAGGGAGTGAGCAGCAGGAGCACGGGGCAGTCGGGAGGAGCATTATCTGGCCCCAGGTCTGTTTGGCGGGAGCAGCAGGCAGCAAAGTGAGCTGTAAGGGAACAGTGGCAGGCCTGTGACCCCCCCCCCCCCCGCCCCCAGCGGGAGCAGAGCAGCCTGGGCACAGGAGTTGCAGGTTCAGGCAGCCGTGCTAAGCAGATGGGCCTATTCCCTACGGGGCAAGCTCCCAAGGGTATGGGGGAGCCTGGGGCCTCTGCACTGCGCCCTGGAGCCTGACCTCTGGCTCTGAGCCCCGGCTGCCCCAGTCAGACCTGCCTGCAGCTCTGAGACCCGCTCCCTGGATCAGACCTGCCTGCGGCTCTGATCCCCACTCCACATATGTCCCTTGGTTTACAGGGGTTCGTTGAGCATTTCGTACAGCATGTCTAGACCCCTCACCCCCTGCCCTAGGCGTGATGCCTCCCCCAGGGTGCGGGGCTGACGAGCCGGTTCAGAGCAGGGTGAAATGACTGGGCTGCCTGTGATAGCAGGGTGGGACGTGCTCATCCACCAGGGCCCTTCCAGACCCATAGCCTAGGAGTCTCCACCTCAGGACCCTTTGGGGTCAGAGCCCAGCACTGCCCCAGCTGGTTCCTCCCGAACATTTGGCCCTGGCAGGAGCCAGCCTCAGGCGCCTGTGACTCCCCTCCTGCCCCTACCTAGGTGCAGCCCTGCCAGAGGCAGCAGCAAAGCTCTGATTGCTACACCAACGCCCCAGAGCTGCAGCCGCACTGCGAGCGTGCTGCCCTCCTCCCTCATTCCGCCCGGCTCTGTCCTACCTGCTGGGCTGGGCGAGTTGCTCTCCGGCCTGCCGCTGCACCAGGCTGAGCCCCTGGGCCAGGAGCCTGATTTAAACCCTTCCCTTCCCCGCCCCTGGGGATGACACATCAGCCCAGCCCCATTGCTAGCAAGGCACACAGCTTCCCCCACGCCCCGCCCCCTAGGCTGCCTCAACCAGCCCTACTGCAGCACAGGGACCTCCTGTGCACCTGGCACACCTGGCCTGCTCCTCCCTGCCCCAAGCCTTGGCCATTTCCCCATCTCCCTGGGACCAGACAGGGACACCGGGAGCCTCTCCAGGGCTGGGCTGGGAGCAGGCCTGGTGGGTCTGGCTTAGGGCTGGGGACAGTCCCCAGCTCTGCCCCAGAGGTCTCCAGGGAAGTGTGAGCGGCACCAAGCGATGGGGGCTGCTAGCCCGGCCCAGCCCCGGTTGGAGAGTGCACAGTCGGGGATAGGAGGGCTGTGCTCAGTGCAGCTTAAACCACTTCCCTGGTAACACCAGCCAAACCCAATGGCCCCTTCTGCGGCTCAGGGACCAGCAGTAGCTGGCCACCCACTCCCACCCTGGGCTGCACTGAGAGCGCTTTCCTGTCACGTGCAGGCCTCAGGGCCTCGTGCTAACCAGCGAGGGATGCAGCCTCGCTCCGTCAGGTCAGGCACCAGCTCTTCCTATGCCTTGTTGCGGTACCCCAGCCAGCCAGCCCCTTGGCCGTCCAGCTTCCCAGCGAAGCAGAGCGCCAAGGAGGTGTGCAGGGGACATGGGGGAGGGAGGTGTGCAAAGGGTGTGGGGGAGGGAAGTGCTCAGGAGTATGGGGCAGGGAGGAGGGTTGGGGTTGAGGGGAGGGAGATAGGGCAGAGGGTGTGGAGGAGGGAGTGTGTAGGGTGCATGGGGAAGGGAGGAGGGCAGAGGATGTGTGGGAGGAAGGTGTGCAGGGGACATGGGGAAGGGAGGTGTGACAAAGTGGGAATGTTCTCAATGTTTTCTCTGAATACTGTGTTGGTGCCTCAGTTTCCCCTATGCAGTTCTTAAGTATCTAGGGGGGATCAGGGTTTTGCTGCAGAGCCCAAGAGGGCCCCTGTGATGCTGTCTGCATAGAGAATGGCTGACACTCTGTCTCCTGGCAGCTGATGGCCTGGGCCCTTCCTCTGCAAAGGTGACAACTGAAGGTGTTGGAGACAAAGAGATCAGGTGACCTCCTGGCCCGGGAAAGAGACAAAGGCCAGAGGAGAAGGGGCTGGAGAGTTTCAGTTTGGTGCTGGTTGGGGAAAGAGAGGGAGGCCCAGACCCGGAGTCTGGACTCCCTGCCCCCGAGAATGGACCCAGCCTAGGGGTCCAGTTCTCTGTACCTACAAACTCTGTTTTAGACCATGTTCCTGTCATCTAATAAACCTCTGTTTTACTGGCTACGTCTAACTGCAAAGCCGGGGTGCAGGACCCTGTGGCTTCCCCAGGACCCCGCTGGGGTGGACTTGCTGTGGGAAGCGCACGGAGGGGCAGAGGATGCTGAATGCTCCAAGGAGAGACCCAGGAGGTGAAGCCGTGTGAGCTTCCTGCCCTGCAGACAGTCTGCTCCAAGGGAGAGGAGGCTCCCCAAAGTCCTGTCTGGCTTTGTGGGGGCAGTTCCAGAGCATCACCCAGGAACTCTGTGACAGGAGGTGTGTAGGGGACATGGGGAAGGCAGGAGGGCTGAGGTCATGGGGAGGGAGGTGTGGAGAGGACATGGGGGAGGGAAGGATGTAGGGCGTGTGAGGGAGTGACTTGTGCAGGGCACGTGGGGGGTGTGTGCAGGGGAGGACTTGGGGATGGTTTTTAGATCTCAGGCCAGTAGGAACCACATCGGTCTGACTCCCTGTGTCACATGGACCAGAGCCTTGCCCCACAGGAACTCCTGGAGCAGAGCATGGAGACTTCTGGATTCACACACTGTCAGTGCTGGAGACTCCCTCCACACCCCCGGGGATGTTGTTCCACCAGTTCGTTACCTGCTGTTAAAAACCTACCACCAATTTCCTGCCTGAAATGATCCTGCTCCAAAGTCCAGCTGCCGAGTGGTGTCAGCCCTTCCTGTGCCCAGTGGTAAAGCTTGATTCCCCACACAGGTGCGGATAGCACAGCAGGGTGTGAGGCCTAGTGACAAGCTGCAGGAGGACTTCAAGGGGCAGCCAAGTTCACACAGATACAGTGGCGTTGTCATAATGAGGCTGGTTCTGGCAGGACCCAGCTGAGAGTGCCAAATCAGGACCACTTGCTCAAACAGGGCAGTCACAGCCCAAGGCTGGGGTTTTCCACCTCTAAGGCAAACCAAACCAGCCAGACAAAAAGGACTTCGGTTTCACCCCACTGGCCAACCACAAGTCACACAAGCAGTTTCCTTAGACACTCCAGTCTCCCAGTATCCCCACCAGTGCCACCCGTCCTGGGGATGAATGGTTATGCAAACCAACACCCCAATAAAAGAAAAAGGTTCTCTCGATCCCAAAGGACCAAGCCCCAGACCCAGGTCAATATACACATCAGATCTTACCCACAAATCACGCTGTTGCCAATCCTTTAGAATCTAAAATCTAAAGGTTTATTCATAAAAGGAAAAAGATAGAGGTGAGAGCTAGAATTGGTTAAACTGAATCAATTACATACAGTAATGGCAAAGTCCTTAGTTCAGGCTTGTAGCAGAGATGAAGTAAACTGCAGGTTCAAATTGAGTCTCTGGAGAACATCCCCCGCTGGGATGGGTCATCAGTCCTTTGTGCAGAGCTTCAGTTTGTAGCAAAGTCCCTCCAGAGGTAAGAAGCAGGACTGAAGACAAGATGGAGGAGCTGCAGCAGCCTTTTATAGTCTCTTGTCATGTGGCCTCTCTTCCTTTTCCCCAAAGACAAGCACTCGGACGCATGGCAAGAAAAACCCTTGGGCCTGGTCTACACTGGGGGGAATTGATATCAGATACACAACTTTAGCTACGAGAATAGTGTAGCTGAAGTCAACGTATATTAGATTGAATTAGAATTATTTACTTCGCGTCCTTGCGGCGCGGGATCGATGGCCGCGGCTCCCCCATTCACTTTGCTTCCACCTCTCGCACTGCTGGAGTTCAGCAGTCAATGGCAGAGTGATTGGGGATCGATTTACCGCGTCTACACTGCACACGATAAATCGATCCTCGATAGGTCGATTGCTACCAGCCAATCCAGTGGGTAGTGTAGACGTATCCTTAGAGTTCTGTCCATAGGCCTGGCCCTGCCTTGCTGAGTCACAAGGCGTATCTGCCTCCTCTCAATGGGTCAGTTGTGTGGCTGATGGTCCTTAATGGGCCATCAAGCAGGCTAGGCAGAGCTGACACCAACTTGTCTGGGGTGTCTCCCAGAAGCAGAGCACAAGTGCGAAATACAGACAGTACAGAGCCAATACTCATAACTTCAACCACAAAAATGATACATGCATACAGACAGTATAATCATAACGAGCAAAGTATAACCTTTCCATAGACACCTAATTTGACCCCCTTTATACAGGATTTGGTGCCACTACAGGGCCTCAGTTGCAACCATGTTCTATACGGTTCCCGTTCAAGTCAATAACATCCCCGGGCGGGCAGGTGTTTTGGCTTTGTGGTGTGGTTGCTGCTCAAAGTGTCATAGGTGCTTGTCAGTGTTCAATAGCGGAGCTGATGAGACTCGATTAAGAACCCTTGTTTCCAGGTGGGGTTCCTAGGGCTCTCCTGAGTGGGTCTAGGGGCTAAACCTTAGATATGATGTAGGTACAGTGAAAGACAACACACGAACGGCCTGGCAGTGAGGTTCCCCACTGTCTGCCATGCTCACCGAGAGGGGGTTCAGTGACGGAGCCTGAGGAGGTGATGTCGCAGTAGAGGCGGCAGAGAGGCACAGGCAGTGGGACAGTGGGTGCAGAAAGTGGTGGCAGAGCAAGCGTGGTGCCCAGTAGTGGCAGAGAGCGAGCAGCTGCTGTGAACCAACTGCAGAGGTGGCCGCAGCAGAGGCATTGATCAGTGCCTTCCTCCACCCCAAGGGTGGGACGTGAACCCCATGAACGTGCTTCTGAACTCTGGGTCTTCTCTGACCGAGGCCAGCTAGCTGTGAATGGGGCGCAGCAGAGGGAGAGGGAAGTGGTACGTTGAGGGACATTTGCTGGTTGGACTTTCCCACTGCAAGGTGGGAAACTGAGGCAATGGACACTGCCCAACAAACTGTGGGGCAGCTTTTCTCAGAGGTGCCAACTGTGTGATTTCTCCATGGGTGCCAGATCCCCATTCCACTCAGACCCTGCCCCCACTCCACCCCTTCCCCAAAACCCCCACCCCACTGCTGCCCCACCTCTTCCTTCCGCCACTCCTCCCGCTCCTTCCCAGTGCCTCTTGAAAGCCTCTGAACAGCTGATGGCGGTGGACAGGAGACACTGGGAGGGAGGGGGGAGTTGATCCACAGGGCTGCTCCTGGGTGCTAAGCACCCACTCTTTTTTTCTGTGGGGGCTCCAGCCCCAGAGCACCCACAGAGTCGGTGCCTATGGGTTTGCTTATAGTTGCATATTACTGAACTGTGGTTGTGATATTTTCTCAAATTAATGTTGGGTCCCTTTGTCCCTTTTAATCAAAGTTTTATTTGTTTACATAGACTCAGTGTTTGTGAGAGGGGAAGTATTGCCTGGTAGAGGTGACCAGTGATGGTGGTTAGTTTCCCAGATTACTGGGTGGGAATTCAAGTCAGTTCTATTTTATGTTGTTAACAGAAACCCCTAGACATTGACCTGGTCCTTGTTGCTGCCAACTGCACCTGGCAGAAGGGTTACACAAGTCATCCCGTAACCTTTTCTTTATTAAGCTAAACAGACTGAGCTCCTTGAATCTAACACTGTCAGGCAGGCTTTCTAATCTTGTGATCATTCTTGTGGCTTTTCTCCGAACCGTCTCCAAATTACCAACGTTCATCTCGAGCCGTGGGCACCAAAACTGGACATAGGATTCCAGCAGTGGTCACACCAGTGCCAAATACAGAGGTAAAATAACCTCTCTGCTCCCACTCAGGGATTCCCTGTTAATATACATAAGGACCTCATTGGTTCTTTTGGCTGGGAGCTTACATTCAGCTGATTATCCACCATGACCCCGAGTCCTTTTCAGAGTCACCGCGTCCCAAGATAGAGTCCCCTACAACCAATATTCCTTGTTCCAGATGGATATATTTACATTTATCTGTATTAAAACACATCTTGTTCGCTTGCGTTCAATTTACCAAGCAATTCAGATCATCCTGAATCTGTGCTCTTTTCTCTCCATTATTTACCAGCCTCTCAATTTTGCATAATCTGCAAACTTTATTGGTGATTATTTTATGTTTTCTTCCAGGTCATTTATAAAGATGTTAAATAGCATCAGGCCAAGAAGCAGTCTCAGTGGGACCCTACTGGAACAGACCCTCTCTATGACAATTCCCCATTTACAGTTATATTTTGGGATCTGTCAGGCAGCCAATTTTTAATCCATTTAATGTGTGCCATAGTAATTTGATATCATGCTAGATTTTTAATCAAAATGTCATGGGGTACCAAGTCAAACACCTTACAGAAGTCTAAATATATTATATCAATACTATTATCTTTATCAACCAACGTGTAATCGCAACAAAAAAAAGATATTGTTAGTGTGACAGGACCTATTTTCCATAAACCCATGTTGATTTGCTTTCATTACATTACCCATCTTTAGTTCTTTATTACTCAAATGCCCTGTCAGCTGCTCCATCATTTTGCCTATAATTACCCAGGTCATCCTTTTTACCCTTTGTAAATATTGGCCCAATATTCACTTTCTCCCAGTCTTCTGGATGTTCCCTGGTGCTCCAAGACTTGCTAAAAATCAACAGTAATCATCCCACAAGTGCCTCAGCCAGCTCTTTTAAACTCTTGGATGAAAGTTATCTGGACCTGCTGATTTAAAAATGTCTAACTTTAATAGCTTCTCTATAACATCCTCCAGAGATACTAATGGAATAGAAAGAGTGTTATCATCGCTATATGAGGAGACTATATAAGCTGTTTTCTCCCATATACAGAACAGAAATATTTATTGAACTTCTTTGGTTTTGCATTATTATTGATAGTTCTACCATTTCCATCTAGTAATGGACCAAAATCATTGTCAGAATTACTTTTGTTCCTAATATATTAAAAAAACTCCCTCCAACTGTCCTTAATTTTGCTGGCCATAGACCTCACCTTGTGTCTCTTGGCTTCCCTTATCAATTTTCTACAATTCCTAATTGATTTATCTTCATGATTCTCAATTTATATAGTTGTTTTTTAACTGTTGCCTGCCTTTCTAAACTAAATCAGTATTTTAACCAGCACAGCCTTCTTCCTTGATTGTGGGACTGTGCCTTTTTGGGCCTTTAGTAATATCGTCTCGACATTTTTCTGATTAAATGCTTCCTCACAACAGATATGGCTCATAATTATTTTCAGCTTTGTGAAATTGGCCTTGTTAAAGCACCAAGTTTCTATATAACTGGTCAGGACTTTGTTCTGCTTGCACATTATAAATCTGACTGTCATGATCACTTGTACCTTAGTTACCATTACTTTTTAATTCTGTGATCAACTCCTCTCTGTCTGTTAGAACAAGGTCTCATACAGGATTCCTCCATGTTGTTTGGGGGGAGGAATAGTTCAGTGTTTTGAGCATTGGCTTGGTAAACCCAGAGTTGTGAGTTCAATCCTTGAAGGGGCCATTTAAGGCTCTGGGGCAAAAATCTGTCTGGGGATGGGTCCTGCTTTGAGCAGGGAGTTGGACTAGATGATCTCCTGAGTTCCCTTCCAGCCCTGATATTCTATGATTGGCAGCAGCACTTTCCAAGTCAGGAAATTCTTATCTATTATGTATAGCAATTCCAGGGACGTTTTAGTATGTTTTAGCATGAGCCCTCCAGCACATAGTCAAACTGACATCCCCCATGATCATGCAGCTTTTATTTGTACACATTGTAGTTAGGTGAATAAAACAGCTCTTCTCCTGTTCCCTAGTGGGGTGTCCTGGAATAAGAGGGTATGACAAAGTGAGGAGTTTTCTTGGGGTTTTTTTGGTTTTTTTCCAATGGTTTGCATGCAGAGGGGGTGGGACTCAGTTTCCCTGGGTGTTAATGTTTAATGGGGTGAGGGGAGAGGGAATTTGTTGGTACAGAGGACCAGCGAGTGAACTTGGGACCCCAGCAATGGACTGGAGAAAGGAGACCCCAGTGACTGTTGAGCGGGAGGCCCAGCTTGGGAGTCACAGCTGGTTCTGCCCAGTGGGAGGACAATGGGCTGCGGGGAGAGGACCCTGGTGACCTGACCAGCTGGTTCCAGCCAGAGGGTTGCAAAGGACAGATGAGAGGAGAGGAGGCCCCGGTGACCCTGTTTATCTAGATAGAAGACAAAGGACAGAGGCAGGACTTGGGGACGGGGATATCAGATGTCCAACTGGGAAGCAGGGGGGCTCAGGGCTGGAGAAGGGGAGCAGACAGAGCCCACCTGGATGCAGGAGAGATTTAGATGTACTGTGCTGAGGGAGGCCAGGCCTGATGACTCTGAGAGTTTCCTATGCTGTGTCCAGTCTAGAGAACAGGGTTGCATTATTCCCTCTGGGAGTGGAGGCCTCCCGGGGGTCCAGAGTGTGTGGACTCCCTGGGGGGGCCCATGGCAGAGACAGACGTACTAAGGCTCAGAGAGGTGCAGCTCCAGGAGGTGGAGGGGGCTGACCCCGAGAAAAAGTGGACCCCCGAGAAGGGCTGTCACACTGCAGGGGGTTGCCCCCATGGACCGCATGGGGCCAAGAGTGGGCATGACCTGTGAGTCCGTGACAGAAGGATAAGAGGGAAGGCTCTCTCGTAGATTGGTAACTGGTTAAAAAAGAATGAAACAAAGGTTAGGAATAAATGGTCAGCTTTCAGAATGGAGAGAGGCCAATAGTGGTGTCCCCCAAGGGTCTGTACTAGCCCAGTGCTGTTCAACATATTCATAAATGATCTGGAAAAAGGGGTAAACAGTGAGGTGGCAAAATTTGCAGATGATACAAAACTATTCAAGATAGTTAAGTCCTAGGCAGACTGTGAAGAGCTACAAAGGGATCTCACAAAACTGGGTGACTGGGCAACAAAATGGCAGATGAAATTCAATGTTGATAAATGCAAAGTGATGCATATTGGAAAACATGATCCCAACTCTACATATAAAATGATGGGGTCTAAATTAGCTCTTACCACTCAAGAAAGGGGGGATATGATAGAGGTCTATAAAATCATGACTGCTGTGGAGAAAGTAAACAAGGAAGAGTTATTTACCCCTCATAACACAAGAACTAGGAGTCAACCAATGAAATTAACAGGCAGCAGGTTTAAAACAAACAAAAGGAAGTATTTGACGTAGAGTGCCCCTCCCCGCCCCCTTTTCCCAATCCAATTCTTCCAAAATAGGTTATAATCATTGACTTTAACATTCCAGTTGTGCGACTCAGCCCGCCATGTTTCAGTAATATGAGCTAGATTGAATTTATGCTCATAAATGAGCAATTCCAGTTCCTCTTGTTTGTTACGCAGGCTCCTAGCATTGGTGTTCAGGCAATTCGAGAATTTCTTCTCTTCATGTTCTTTGGTTCCTGGATTAATTTTGTTCTCAACATCTTGATTTTGTGCTGAGTGCTCAGATCTTCCCTCATTCTAGGCTCGTCTTTCGCTATTACTTTAGTCGTCTGGTCTGACCTCCATATCACACAGGGCAGAGAACTTCCCCCAGATCATTCTAGGAACATGGAGTTGGGAGGACCCCGGGTGAAGCCAGAGGCTGGGAACCAGAGAAGCTCTTGCGTCAAGCACAGGCTGCAGGAAAGCAGGATGGGGCCCAGGCAAGCAGCAGTGCATCTGAAGGGCCAGATGTAGCTGCTGAAGAGGGGGCCCTGAGCTGCAACCCAGAGCAGAGGGGGCGGAGGTCTGCCCGTCCGCCCCCACACCCCGCCCTCAAGAATTTGCTCCAACACAAGGACTGGTGCAACAGTGAAAGACTCAACAGAAAAAGTGAAGAACTCTCTCACCACAGTCAAAAAATTTGCATACATGGATGATGAATGCACCTATGCAAATAGGCATCAAGTATTAAGTCATTGTGTATATTATCTTGATGTCAGTGGTAGGCCAGCAGGTGCATTTCTAGGTGTTGAAGTTATAGAAGACACATCGGCTGCATCTGTGACAACCCACATCTTAGAAGAGTTAAATGCTTGTCAATTAGACCCAGACAGATGGCTGCTTGTGCATTTCGTGGAGCTGCAAACTCCTCTGGAAGACATGGTGGAGCGCAAGCTTTGCTCAGAGAAAAGTGTAACCTTAATCTCTCCTATACACACTGCAGAGGCCACCTACTCCGACTTGTGCTGGTACGAGCTGCAGACTCTTCAAAAGACATTTTAAAAGCTATACATTTAATGTCTTCATTATATTCTTTTTTCAGCAAGCATCCATAAAGACTGAATCTCTTGGAAAATATAGAAGATTCACTGGGACTGAAGTTCAAATTAGTCCAACCTGGGAAAACCCACTGGTTTTGTCATGAGCGATCCTTGGCTGTTGTCTTAAAATTACTCCAGCTGTTATTACTGGCTTTGGAAAGTATCGACCAAGATGGGATGGATCTAAGTACTGAGGCTGGTGGATGACTTTTGCTACTACGTTCAGGGAAAACTATTGCCATTCTCTCTCTTGTAAGTCTACTGTTGAAACCGCTTGGGTCATTAAACAATGCCATCCAGGCATCTGCTACAACAGTAGTAGATCTTTGTCCAGCAACAGAAGCTACATTTGGATCATTCAGAGAGCTATCCATTGAAATCATACTGGAAGAAGCAAAGACTTCAGTCCAGAAGTTGACTAATGAAGGCATTTATATTGAATCCTTAAGCGAAGACAAGAAGTGTTTAAGACAACTGAAAAAGTGCACAGACTTGATTCTTAAAAATCTACAACAGCGACTTCTAGATTCTACTCAACCTCAACGTAGCCTTTACAGATGCCTGTCCTGTAAAACACCAACAGTTGAGTGGAGTGAGGCACTACCAGCAATGGGGCTGCCATGTGATCAGGACAGAGTAGATCAGGAGTCGGCAACCTTTCAGAAGTGGTGTGCTGAGTCTTCATTTATTCACTCTAATTTAAAGTTCCACATGCCAGCAATACATTTTAACATTTTTAGAAGGTCTCTTTCTATAAGGTCTACAATATATAACTAAACTCTTGTTGTATGTAAAGTAAATAAGGTTTTTAAAATGTTTAAGAAGCTTCATTTAAAATTAGAGTAAAATGCAAAGCCCCCAGACTGGTGGCTAGGACCTGGGCAGTGGGAGTGCCATGAAAATCAGCTCACGTGCCGCCTCTGGCACCCGTGCCATAGGTTGCCTACCCCTGGAATAGAGAATTTGAACACAGAGTTGAATATCATACGATGAATGAATGAAGATTTGACTTCAACTTCTTTTTTATCATCACGAGTGGCTCAACCCGATCTTTGTGTTCTGTTTCCTGGGGTGAAAGAAGTAGGAATTCATCTCTTGCTACTCTCAGTCACAACAGCTACACCTGAGCGTTCTTTTTCATCAGTGAATAGAGTTTTGTGTTCTGAAAGAAGTCCCCTTTTGCCTGATCATGTGAATGAACTAATGAGGAGCTGGAATACAGAGCACATGAGCCGTGCTGCGAGCAGCAAGCGATGCCGGGGGAGAGGCGCAGATGGACGGTCACTGACAGATGGGGAACAAACCCACCATTACCCCCTGGCTCCAAGAGACGATTCCAGAGCCACTCCGTTGCCCGCCCCCTGCCCTGGATTCCCAGGCCAGCTAGCTGATGGTTCAGGCTGCACCAGTCTGAGCGCAACACCCCCAAGGTGGGGCTCTCCTCCCTTCAGAGGCTCTCTGGGGCAGCTGGGGACTGAGCTAGGGCCGTGAGTTCTTCGGATCACTCTGGAGAGGCACATGGTGCCTCCCAGTGAGCAATACCCTGCCAGGCACCCAGGCTGAGCACACCGCTGGGACATGAATAGTCAGGTGATGGAAAATGTGTCAGGTGGGAAGTGCCCCATGCCCACCCTCCCAGCAGACACTGCTGTGTTCATGCCATGCTCCACAGCCAAGGAGCTGCCCAGCCAGCTTGGCCCAGTGGGAGGGGTGCTGCAGGGAAAAGATAGAAAGACTCAAACCTGGGTCACTGGGCTGGGGAGTGATTTGGGCCTGGGGGTGTTACTCAGGGGAGGGGAGCTATGGTGTGACAGGCTCAGTAGGGAGAACAAGGTGTGACCAGCAAGACAATGGATCTGGCTAGGGGATCATCCCTGGGGGAAGGCATGGGAGCGGCATTACTGAGGATGTTCAGCTCCAGCCTGTCAGCGCCCTGGAAAAGAGTTTGTAGGGAAGGATCCAGGCCAGGCCTAGGGGGTGGGTGCAGTGTAGGTTCTCTGATGACTCTTGACCCCTGCCCTGCCCTGGGGGCACAGTGGTTGCTCCACTTCACCCTTTCCAGGGCACTTTGGAAAATTCTGTGAACTTGCTCCCGTCAGCAGAGATTCCCTGGCAGCTCCTGTCTTTTCACCAAGGACACAAAGCTGCCTCCCTGGGGAAAAACCACTCAGTACCAGTGTTTAACCAGGATAAATGGGATGAAATGGACAAGTACAGGCCGGTTAGCCGGGCATGGATCCTGGACACTGTGAGGCTGAGACGAGTGGAATCAAGGTATATCATTGAAGTAGGTTCTAGATTCCAGGGCCAGAACTGACCTTTGGGATCATCTGCCCTGACCTCCTCATGACACAGGCTGATCACCCTAGAGCAAACCCTGGGGAAAATTTGACAAGGAAGGATTTACTCTCACTGTTCAAAATTCACACCTTATTTCCAGTCTGAACTTGTCTAGCTTGTATTTTAGAGAAGCCTTATTGAGGGCGCAAGAATAAACCATCCCGATGTGCAGAAAGAATAGCAAATATGTCAGGTGACAAGCTTGGCTTAAGAGAGAAATCTTCGGTGAGCTTAAACACAAAAAGGAAGCTTACAAGAAGTGGAAACTTGGCCAGATGACTATGGAAGAGTATAAAAATATTGCTCGAGCATGCAGGGGTGTAATCAGGAAGGCCAAAGCACACTTGGAGAAGCAGCTAGGAAGGGATGTGGAGGGTAACAAGGAGGGTTTCTTCATGTATGTTAGCAACAAGAAATAGGCCAGGGAAAGTGTGGACCCCTTACTGAATGAGGGAGGCAACTTAGTGACATAGGATGTGGGAAAAGCTAATGGACTCAAAGTTTGTGTTAGTCTGGATCTGTAAAAGCAGCAAAGAGTCCTGTGGCACCTTATAGACTAACAGATGTTTTGGAGCATGAGCTTTCGTGGTGAATACATGCATCCGACGAAGTGGGTATTCACCCACAAAAGCTCATGCTCCAAAACGTCTGTTAGTCTATAAGGTGCCACAGGATTCTTTGCTGCTTTTAATGATTTTTTTGCCTCTGTCTTCATGAACAAGGTCAGCTCCCAGACTGCTACACTGGGCAGCACAGTACGGGGAGAAGGTGACCAGCCCTCTGTGAAGAAAGAAGTGGTTCAGGACATTAGACAAGTCTGATGAGCACCCAAGTCCATTGGGGCCAGATGTGCTGCATCGAGGTGCTAAAGGATTGGCGAATGTGATGGCCAGAAACCATTGGCCATTATCTTCTTTGAAAACTCATGGCGATCGAGGGAGGTCCAGATGATGGAAAAAGGCAATGTAGTGCCCATCTTTAAAACAGGAAGGAAAGCAGGATAAGGAACTACAGACCGGTCAGCTTTCACCTGGCATAAATCAATGAGCGCAGGTCCTCAAGGAATCCATCTTGAAAGCACTTGGAGGAGAGGAAGGTGACAGGAACAACAGCATGGATCCCAAGGGCAAGGAAGCCTGATGAACCTGATTGCCTTCTATGATGAATAACGGCCTGCGGATATGGCAAACATTGGATGTGAAATATCTTTAACTCAGCAAAAGCTTTTGATATGGTGTTCCCAACATATTGCCAGCCAGTTAAAAAAGTATGGACTGGATGCCATGGACTATACAGGTGGATAGAAGAATGGCTACATTCCATCGGGCTCAACGGTAGCAGTGATCACAGCCCCATGTCTATTGACATCTGTATCAAGCGGAGTGCCCCCAAGGGTCGGTCCTGGGGTCAGTTTTGTTACAACATCTTCATAAATGACTGGAATGGGAGGATTGGACCTCAGCAAGTTCGCAGCTGACTCTAAGCTGGGGCAAAGTAGATACCTGGAGGGTCAGGAAAGGGTCTAGAGTGACCTAGGACAATTGGAGAGGCCAAAGAATCTGAGAGTTTCAACACAGGATAAGTGCGAGCCTGCACTAGGATGGAGAACCCATGCACGCTCCAGCTGGACCGACGGCTAAGCTAGCAGTTCTGCAGAAAAGCACTGGGATCAGCGGACCGAGAAGTTGCTATGCAGTCGACAGAAGTGCCTTGTGCCAAGAAGACTAATGGCAATTAGGCTGTCATTATAGGAGCACGCAGAGAGCCAAGAACTGATTATTCCCCTCCTACGGCACTCGGTAGGCCACATCTGGAGCACTGCGTCAGTTTTTGCCCCCCAGTACAGAAGGGACTGGACAACGAGAAGAAGTCTGCAAGGTCAACAAAAATGATTAGGGGCTGGGAGCACGTGACTTATGAGGAAGAGCCGTGAGGAACTGGGATGTGTTAGTCTGCAGAAGAGAAGAATGAGGGGGATTTATAGCTCTTTCAACTACCCTGAAGGGGGTCCAAAAGAGGAGGAGCTCAGCGTTCTCATGAACAGATGCAGAACAAAGAGTAATGGTTTCAAGTTGCTTTGGGGAGATTTTTACGTTGGCTACTAGAAAAACTTTTGCACATGAGAAGGGGTGAAGAACGGAATGGGTACCTAGGGAGGTGTGAATTTTCCATCCTTAGAGGTTCTTTAGGCGCGGCTTGACAAAGCCCTGGCTGGGATGATTTAGTTGGGGATTGGTCCTGCTTTGAGCAGGGGGTTGGACTAGATGACCTTCTGAGGTCCCTTCCAACCTTGATATTCTATGATTCTATGATTCAACTTCCAAGCCATTGGATATTGTTAGACCTTCCTCTGCTAGACTGAAAGGCCCAATATCAAATCTTTGTTCCTCTTGTAGGTGTCGTCAAATGTCACTGGTGTGGTGCTCTGCTCTGTTCAATGTTGATAGTAGTCGGTTGTGTGTGTTCCCTCCGTGTGCTGCCCCGGCTCTGCAGATCTTGAGTGAACCGTCCAATGACCATAGACTCTGATAAGGTACAAAGGCACCTGGACAGGTCTATTGCCAAACGAAACATAGTCTCCAGCTCCCCGATCAGATGTCTACAGTTCTGCTAGTACATTTGTGTTCCCTGACAACGGACCAGCTCAGTCAGTGGTGGGATTCTCCACTGCCCCCTAGACTGGACCAAGACAACTTCCCAGGGATGCATTCTTATACACAGGTATGAACAAGTTACACATCACTCCTGACATACTGAGGTGCAACCGCTCTATGTAGCAAGGTGCTGCCTCTCACCTTGTACATGCTGGTTTGAACAAAACAACTCTATCCATCATATTACCCTCCTGCCCTCATCTTTATGATGGGTCCGCCTGTTTCTTGTTATCTGTGTGGAATGTGCAAGTATTCGAGTGTTCTTGATATCATCCTGGCACATGTTTATATCACTGGTGTCCAGTATCTTTCAGGTATGTGTGTTTTTGCAATATCAGTCTTCTTCTTGCCAGCTTCTGTGAGCAGGGCCTGCCTCTGACTCATAGCTTAACTTTGCTTTATGTTAACAAAGTCTTGCCCATTACTTTAGATCAGGTCACAGTCCTCACACCGGGCCTCTGATTCACCCAGATAAACCCTAACCCTAAAACACGCCTATTGGATGACGATTCCCCTGTAGAGTTACAGTTTGAGACCTGTCAGTTAGCCAGTCCTTAATCCATTAATGTGGGCCATGGTCATTTGATATCATGCTAGTTTTTTAATCAAAGTGTCATGTGTTACCAAGTTAAACACATACAGAAATCTGTGATGTCAACACTATTATCTGTATCAGCCACACTTGTAATATCATCAAAAAAAGACATCGTTAGTGTGACAGGATCTATTTTCCATAAACCCTTTGCCACGGAGTCACAGATGTGATGGAGTGGGAACATGTTTAATGTTTTCTCTGACTAATGTGTGTGCGTGCCTCAGTTTCCCATATGTGTTACTCAAGTATCTAGGTGATAGGATAAGGGTGTGTAATCATGGCAGAGACTCCTGGAGGGCAGGTATGACAGCTGCCTGGCTGCCTGTGCACAGAATGGCTGATACTCGGTATCCTCGCAACTGATGGCCAGAGGCTGTCCTCTGCAAGGAGCCAGCCAAAGGTGTTGGAGAACAAACAGAGAGGTGCAGACCAGGTGCCCTGTTTGCCCAGGAGAGAGTCAAAGCATGGAGAAGAGGCAGCAGGGCATGACGGAGGCTGGATGGCCTCTGGAAGGGGTTAGTCTCCTGGTTTAGGACTCAGAGGGAAAGCCCAGGCCACTGGGAAGCATTCATAGACAGAGGACTGTTCTGTCAGGATGGACTTCACCTGAGTAAGGAGGGAAATAGACTTCTAGGATGGAGGCTGGCACAACTGATTAAGAGAGCTTTAAACTAGGAAATTGGGGGAGATGGTTGGGAGATGTCCAGGTAATCTCCACGCCGGAATTTAACATTGAGAGGGAAGAAAACAAAGCAAGAGAGGATACAGCCGTGGGCAGGAGAATAGAGATAAGGAGGAAGGGTAGTGTAGATACCAGTCTAACAGGTGATACTGGTGGTAGAATGTCTGTGCCTAACTGGGTAAAGAATGGCAGTGAAGCAAAATGGCAAAAATTAAGATGTTTGTACACTAATGCGAGGAGCCTAGGTAACAAAATGGAGGAACTAGAGCTACTGTTGCCAGGAAGTGGAACCGGGAAAAGGAATCACGAACCCAATGTGAATAGTAGTCATGATGGGTTAAAAAGAGGAAGGTTTTTAAAAAAGAGAGTAGTTTTGGTTTTTGGAGTAGAGTATGGGCTACTATGTGCTGTTTGAGGAAAGACAGAAATCAAGGCAGTAAGGTGGTTGGGGAGTAGCACTGTTTATCAGGATTGAGGCAGACTGTTATTAGAAAATTAAAAGTGATGGGAATGGATAAGACAGAGTCTTGTCTGGCAAAAAATCACAGTTGGGGAAGAAAGCTACTAGGCCTCCCCTGCAGATTAGTTGCTTGTGGGGCTGTAGCTTGTGCTGCTACAGACCGCCGGGATCTGATTTTGGATATGGATAGGAGACTCCTTTAAATGTTTTTAATGAAAAGTAAACACTAATGAAGTGTTGCTGATCATGGGAGACTTTAACTTCCAGATACAGGCTGAGGACAAGTGCCTAGTAAGAAATTAATAGGGTCAAAAATTTTCTGGAGGGATGTGATTAGCGATGGAATTTCTTCACCAAGCAGTTGAAAAGAACCAACAAGGAGGGGGCATGCCATTTAGATTTTGGTTTTTGGTAGTAAGTGTGAGGACCTCATAGAAAAGGAAATGGTTTGTTAGGGGACCTTGGTTCGATTGATCCTGAGTCTTAATTCAGTTTTCACACACTAGATGGGAAGGATAACAAAATAGATCTGGGACTAGGGGGTTTTTGATTTAAAAGGGCTACCTTAAAAGAATTAAGAAATTAGACAGGAAGTGGATTTTGGACTGAAGAACTGGGGAGATTAAAGGCGGTAGGAGGCCTGGATGTTACTTTTAAGTCAGCTGCAGAAGAAAACTATCAGGAAGCTGCATTCCCAGGAAAAGGGGAAAAAAATCTAGGCAGGAGTTGTTAGACCCAGCTGATGAGCAAGCATCTCAGAGAGGTGATTAAGAAAGAAAAAAGAACAGAAGCTCTACAAGGAATAGTGGAAGATGGGAGGAGGTTAGAAAGGAAAGCTACCTTATGAGTGTCAGCAGAACATGTAGGGATAAAGGTGAGGGCAAGGCCAAAAATCCATGTAGAGTGGGAACCTTGCACAGTGGAATTAAACCGAATGTACAAGTTCCTAATACTTTGCCTCGGTCTTTATGAGGGGCTATGAGGATCTTGAGGGATTTTAATGGTTAGTGATGACAAATGGGAATGAGATATGGAGGCGGTAGATATTACCCAAACATCCAGGTAGAAGCGCAAACTCTGAAACAACTTATATGCGACAAAAATCGGAAGGGCCCCAGAATAACCTACTCCACAGAATTTAAGAACTGCACATGAATGAATTTTGCAAGTCCACATTTAGCAAGATAATTTTTTTAATGAATCAGTAAACTCGGGGTTGTACCTGTACAACTGTGAGGAATTGTCTAAACATAGTTCCATATTATGTTAAGAGAGGGGAAGGAAAAAAGTGATCGGGAAGTAACTATTAAGCGCTGTTAGTTTGAAACATGCTGTTAGTAATGTAATGGCTTTGGGAAGAAAAATTTTGTGAAGGCGGAAGAATCATATTAAGGACATTAGAGTGTCCAATGGTTGACATTGTGGAGAAGATAAAATACACATGGGTTTTACAAAACAGTTTAGATTCGTGCCAAACAAACCTGATTCCTTCTTTTGAAGAGAGGTAATCCAGATTTTAAGATAAGAAGAAGAGGAAATATGCGTGGATACTAATTTAACACACTGCACAAAGGAAGAATAGATTCTAGGCGATTTGAATGAGCCACCGGTTTAACCACCATGGAATTATTAGTTATATATTGGCGGAAAAGATGGGGATTCAAATGATGGAAATTGAACAAAGTGGATAAGGGAACCGGGTTTTGTGTGGTTTTAAAGGGGGAGGGGAGACTAAACGGTTAGTCACTGAAGGCGAGGAACTGTCAGGCTGGTAAGGAGGCTTCATAAGTGAGTTCCTACAGGGATGCAGTTTAGGGACCACCAATTTTATATTTAATCTCTTTTTATTCTGCATAGACCTTGGCACCAAAACAAGTGGGGAGAAGGTTACAATGAACTGCTTCATGGAGCAGGCTTGGTACAAGAAACCACACAGGGAAGGCCAACTCTAGCCTTTTAATCCTGGTGGGCGCGCAGGAGCTGGTCCAAGCTGGTAACTATACGCAGGACCGACTTGGAGAAAGTACGTGACATCAATACCAATAGCAATAACATTCTGTGTGGGGAGGAAGAACACCTCAACACCGCCCAACATGGCATTCAATTTCAAACAGAGGGAACTATGCAACAAAATGAGGGGCAGGGTTAGTTTTAACAGAAGTTAAAGGGCTAAAGTACGAATAAAGTGAAATCCCCTGCAGTTGCATGGCCCGCATTTAATAAAGACACCATAATTATGATGCCACCTTCACATGATATACCCCCAAATCAAAATTAAAACACAGTAAAAAGAAACATAAAAAAAGAGCCCACCGTGGCCTTAACACCCATTTATTTAACAAGAAGCAGTTGAGAGAATAATAAAGACGTCCTTTAGAAAGGGAAGTCAAATTCTAGTAGAGGTCAAATAGAAAGTCGAACACACAAACACTTCCAGCTTGAAGTGGCCAAAGAGTGTAATAAGAGAAGCCAAAAGACGGATTATTGAAAGAAACGGCTAGCACAAAAACTCCAAAGTAATAACAAAATGTCTTTTTTAAGTATAACCATGACAGTAAGCAGGAAGCGCCTGCATCCTAGCAACCCAGGCCTGACCCCCTCGATGATGACAATACAAAAGGACGTCCCTTAACAGAGGCGATAAATGTTTTAAAACTCATTGCGCGAGAAAGCAAAAGACAAATGACTTCTTTGCTTCAGTCTTCACAGCTGAGGATGTTGTTAGGTCACTGAGATTCCAACCATCAACCCGTAGGGCGGCTCTTTGTAGGTGACAATCTGAGGAATGTCAACTGATTGAAGTGTCACAATAGAGGAGGTTTTGGAATTAATGATAACTAAACAGTTAACACAGTCACCGGGAACCCAGATGGCATTCACCCAAGAGTTCTGAAAAGAACCTCAATGTGAAAGTCATCTGAACTAATGTAAACACAGTTATAGTTGTGTAACTGTCTTAAACTCAAGTCCGTGTCGGTACCGCAGTGACTGGAAGTTAGCTAATGTTGACGCCAAATTTTATTTAAAAAAGGGCTCTAGAGGTGATCCCACAGCAATTACGAACCAGTCCAGTAATTAACATTGGTACTGGGAAATTGTGTTGAAACAATAGTTTAAGAATAAAATTGTCAGACACATAGAAAAACACATAAACTGTTGAGACTAGTCAACATGGTTTCTGTAAAGGGAAATCTGTGTCTTCACTATCCTACAATTAGATTTTGTTCTTTGAAGGGTTCACCAACGTGGACAGGGGATCAGTGCGACAGCTATGTTTCTGTACTGTTAAATTTCGCAGGAGAAGCTTTGACCAAAGAGGTCCTCACAAAGGCTCTTACGAAGTAAAATTAGCAGCTGTCAGTGGATTGATAAAGGGCAGGCACTAAGATGATGGGAATGCTTAAGAAGGGTATAATCCAGTTATGGCAAATTTAATAGCGTAAACTTCAGACAGGGGGAAACAGCGACAGCAAGGTGAAACGATAAGGTAACGAGTGCGTGTTCCAAGAGTCAGTCCCTCAGCGACCAATCCTGTCACTTATTCATAAATGATCTGGAGAGAGAAGGGGTAAGCAGGAGGTGGCAAGTTGCAGATGATACTAAACTGCTCAAGATAGTAAGCCCACGAGAACTTTGAAACGAACTTCAAAAAGCATGTCACCACTACAAACGATGGACTGCACAAAACTGGGGCAAATGAACGAATTAATATACGTTAAAGTAATACCCAACTATACCAACAATGATGGGCGCTTTATTACCTAGCGCCGACGTCAGAAAAAGATCTTGGAGTAATTGGAGTATGTTCTCTGAAGAACATCCCGCGCACGTGTAGCACAGGCAGTTCAGAGAAAAAGCAAACAGAGTGTATTAGGAATCAATTTTAAAAGGGACAGAGAATAAGAATGAGAAATTATTATTCCCTGTATATAAATCCATGTAGGCCCACACTCGTATACTCTAAGACGTTATAAAGACCATGCTAATGAACCATCAGAAAAAATGGATAGATACTGGTAGACGGTTCAATATCTAAAAAGGCTATATTGCATAGGAGAAAAGGTCATAGAGCACCTAAAATGTATTAGGGGTTTGGGTAATGGGTTCCATATGAGAAAGAATTAAAAAGGCTAGGAACTCTTCAGCTTGGAAAAGAGGAGACTGGAGGATTAGACAGAGGGTCTAATAAAATCCGGAAGTGATTGTGAGGGAAGTGGATAAGGAACAAGTTATTTTACTTTATTCCCATAATACAAGAACTAGGATCACCAAATGAAAATTAATACGAGACACGGTTTAAAACAAAATAAAAGGATACGTTATCTTCTTCCAACACGAGCGCACAGGCAACTGCTGTGTGGAACTCCTTACCCGGATGAAGGTAGGTCTGTGCAGGCTGGGACTATAACAATTTTTAAAAGAGGAACTTGAATAAATTAATGGTGGCTAAGTCCATAAATGGGCTATTAGCAGGAAGGGTAAAGAAGGTGGTGTCCCTGAGCCTCTGTCTCAGGAGGAATGGAGATGGAATTGTGCCAGGGGAGGAGATCACTTGATCATTGTCTGATCACCTTTACTACCCTCTGGGTCCGCAGCATCCTGGCATTGGCCACTGTTGGTGAGACAAGATACGTGGGTCTAGGATGGACCTTTGGTCAGACCCAGTACGGACCATCATCTTATGTTTTATGCTTGTCGTGATAAAGTTTGCGATGACACATCAAAGCGTGGAGGATTGCTAACACAATGGAATGTACCGGAGATGTCATACAGGAAGATACTGGTGATGCAATCGTTAAACTGGTATAGTTAATAGGATGAAATTTAAATACGGTGAAAAGTGCACGGTCCTGCAATTTAGGAGGGGGGTGGATAACAAGCGAATTTTTTATGTTTTACATATAATTTAGGGGACACGGTCCAGTTGGAAGTACAGAGTGAGGGAAAGGAACCTCCGTGTCATTCGAGTTTTGATTCACAGATTGACTATGAGGTATTAGCCACAATCGGAATGGCCATTTAAAAATCTAAAGATGCAGCTTTTAGATGCTTTATCATGCGATAGGTATTTTCTAGCAAAGATAAGGATGGTTGCTTAGTAACCGTTATACAACGGACTGGATGAGACCTCATCTGGAAAACTGTTGTGCGTTTCTGGTTCACTCATGTTTACTGAAGGAATGAATTTGATTATCAGCAAGTAAGTATGCCCAGTGGTCTGGGATGGCGAATGTTAGAGGACAGGTGGGATTGAGACTGCAGGAATTCTTCCTGGGTGCTGGCTGGTGGTCTTGGCCCACATGCTCAGGGTTTAACTGATAGCCATATTTGGGGTCAGGAAGGAATTTTCCTCCAGGGCAGATTGGCAGAGGCCCTGGAAGTTTTTCACCTTCCTCTGCAGCATGGGGCACGGGTCACTTGCTGGTGGATTCTCTGCAGCTTGAGGTCTTCAAACCACAATCCGAGGACTTCAATAACTCAGACATAGGTTAGGGGTTTGTTACAAGAGTGGATGGGTGAGATTCTGTGGCCTGCTTTGTGCAGGAGGTCAGACTAGATGATCATAATGGTCCCTTCTGACCTTTAAGTCGATGAGTCTCTGGATCCCACCTCCCCCCCAAAGATGAACTTTGCTGAATGGTCCTGATTTCTGTGCTAACAAGCTCTGTCCTACCCTGTATTCCTGTCGACTAATAACCCTTCCGTGTTACACGCAGGCTGAGAGTCACTGCTGCCTGTGGTGTGGGGAGCAGGGCCCTTTGGGGGTGTTTGAGGCTTCCCCAGGTGTCCCACCCAGGGGGACTTGCTGCAGGGAGCTCACGGGGTGAACAGGGGGCTGAATGCTCCAAGGTCAGAGCCAGAAAGTGCTGAAGCTGAGGAAGCTTCTTGCCCTGGTGAGTGCGTCCTGAGGGGAGACGCTGCACCAGAGTCCTGCCTGACTCTTTTAGCAGTTCCAGAGCACCCAGCCTGGGAATCCGTGACACGTATTCTGATTGACATTAATTATATTCCCTCCTTTAGTTCTTTATTAATCAAGTCGCATGTCAGATGCTTCATTATCTAGCCTGGGAATCAATGTCAGAGTGACAGGCCTATACTTACCCAGGTCATCCCATTTACATTTTGTCAATATTGGCCCAACATTTACTTTCTCCCAGCCTTCTGGATGTTCCCTGGTGCTCCAACAGGAACGGTCCCACAAGTCCCTCAGCCAGCTCTTTTAAACTCTTGGATGAAAGTTATCTGGACCTGCTGGTTTAAAGATGTCCAACTTTACTAGCTTGTGCATAACACCCCCCAGGATTCCAAGGAGAATGGAAGGCGTGTTACCCCCAGCACTCGTTTGGCAGGAGCCAAGGCTGGTCTGGGAGGCCGGCACCCCACATACTGTAGACCCTGCCACGTACAAACTCCAGCAGGCTGCAGTGACTCATGGGCACACTGTAACAAAGGCCCCTCTGAATTTGCCTTTCCATACATTGGATAGATGAGCTCTTTGAGCCTCTCCCTTTCAGGCCTTTTCCCAGCCCTTGCTCTTCTCTGCACCCTCTCCAAGTTTTCAATTTCCTTTCCAGAATTGGACACAGGGTTCCAGTGCCAGGCTCCCCGGTGCCGTATACAGGGGTGGCTGCTGCTGCTCACTAGCCCATTTATACACCCCACAGCGAGGCAGGGGAGCTCAAGCAGTTGCTGCTGTCCAGGAGAGCGTCCCCCCAGCTGTTGGTCTGGCCTGCGTGCTGGGTCCTAGAGGTATGAGCTTGCATTTGGCTGTCTTTACCACCCCCACACCTCTTTTCTTCATGGGCCCGTCTTACCCAGCAATCCAGCCTGCTCTGTCCTCATTCACCACTCTGCCAAACCTTCGTCAACTGCAGGTTTGATCTTTACTGATGTCATTATTGAAGTGCTGCGTGTGCCTAGAACAATCCCGCGGAACCCCGTTCCGCCACGCGTCTCCATCGAGGGCCATTTCAGAGCTGTTACTCAGCCAGGTCTCGGTCCATTTCACTCGCTCCTCACAACTATTCATGGGGCTGGTTTTTTAACGAGTGCCTGTGTAACACCGACAGACCCCGGTCGTTGGCGGGTAGGATCAAACCTGGGACCTTTGGAGCTAAATGCATGAGCCTCTACCACATGAGCTAAAACCACAGGGCCCTTAGCTGCAGCTGAGGCAGAGTCGCTGATCTCTAAGTGGTCTCGGTGCCACTAGCTGAGACACCACCACCCAGGAGGTGTGTGGGTTACACCTGCATTTTGTCGGCAGCTGCTTTGTGCTGCCCTTCACAACCGGGCGGGATCCTCATGGTGGGTGACTTTTGGCCCATTCTAGCATGTCCTGTTTGGGCCTCTCACGCTCCCAGAGCTGCATCCCACTTCTCTGTCTCTGTGGCAGCACTACGGAGTCATAGAATCACAGAACCGGGGGCTTAAAGGGAATGCAGGGGCCATCCAGGGGCCCTGGAACCTTCCCAAAAGTGAGGGGACGGGGCCCTTCCCCTTCAGGCCCTGCCCCTGCCCCCTCTCCCGCTAGAGGCCCCACCTCTGGCCAAGCTGGAAGCCAGGGTGGGGCTGGGGAGCCCCCTGCCCGTTTCCCCACCCGCCGGGACCCCTCACCCAGGGCAGGTGGAGGAACCCAGGCTCCCCCAAGCTGCCCACACGGCTCTTACCCTGACCCAGCTCCAGCTGGTGAGAGGGGGACTCAGAGCCGCAGCCCGGCCATGGTAAGAGCTGTGTGGGCAGCTCTGGGGACCCATGGACCGGAGGGGGCGGGGAGGCGCCGGAAGCAGCCCCCTGCCCACTTCCCCGCCCATGTGCCCCCTTGTAAGGGCAGGTAGAGGGTCCGCGGCTCCCCACAGCTGCCCGTGGCACAGCTCTTACCATGGCTGGGCCACTGCTTTGAGGCCCCCCACCCCCAGCCAGAGCTGGGTTGGGGGGAGCCACATGGCAGCTGTGGTGAGATGGGGAAGGGGGCAGGGTCTACCCCAGCAAAAAATGGTCGGGCCAGGTCCCCTGGTCCCCTGGGTTCCCACTGCCCCCCGCCAAGATGCAGGATTGGTTGTTTCTAAACCATCCCAGACAGACGGCTCCAGCCTCCTTCATAAACCTCCAGTGAAGGAGCTGCCACAGCCTCCCCAGGCCCCTGCTCTGTCCCATTGTCCAACTGTTCTTACAGGTAGGAATTTTTCCTGAGATTTAATCTATGTCTGCTCTGCTGGAGTTTGACCCCATTGCCTCTTGTCCTGCTGTACAAGAGCTCGCTGGGGCTCGACCCTCTCTGGGGCAGTGGGGAGCCACACCGGCTCACTACACCCCGTTAGTTCCGGGGAATTAGTCTGGCCAGGGGGTCTCCCCTCGGTAGCCCTTGCTGTAGCCGGCCGAAATGCGGTTAGCCCGGCCCTGGCTCAGGGCGGGGCAACACCGCGAAGTCTGGGCTCGGGCCCTCAGGCAGGCTGAGCAGTAACAACAGTATTAAGCCCTGGCCCTAGGTCAGGGCGGGGCAGCAAACGCTGAGTCAGGGGCTCTGGCCCTCAGGCAGGGCTGAGCAATAGCGCCAGGCTCCAGGCTCCTCAGGCCGGGGCGAGTTGGGTGGCAGGGGGGACGCAGGCCCTCCCACTCCACTGCATCCCAGCCCGGAGCCCGAGTAGTGGCTGAGGATCCGCTGCTTAGTCAGTGGGGATCCCGGCCACAACACATTGACATGGGCTCTGGTAATGCTGCAGCCAGACGGGGGTCGGCTGCCCCCAGGCTACTTCCACACTCCCCCTCGGGCCCTACGTGGGTCCTGGGGTTGGTCTCTGCGGGATCCAAGACCATAGGTTCGTCGGGGCAGGGTGCGATCAGCAGGTCCAGCTCCTCCTCCAGGGATCAGGCGCTGGGCAGGTTTGGCAGCTCCTCTGGAGAGCGGGGAAGGGGCAGGTCTGGCAGCATCTGCAGATAGCACGGGTGGGGCCGGCCCGGCAGCTCCTCCGGCTAGTGGGGGCGGGGCAGGTCCGGCAGCTCCTCCGGATAGCGGGCGCGGGGCAGGTGTGACATTATTGATATAACCTGGGATCATATAGAATATGGGTTTCAACTAAGGTCCTGTAGTGGCACCAGATCTTATGTAAAGAGGGTCATATAAGGTGTCTAAGACCAGGTTACGGGTTACTGGTTATGATTATGCTGTCTGTATGTCTGTATCATTTTGTAGCTGAAGTTATAAGTATTGGCTCTATATTGTCTGTATTTCAAATTGGTGCTGCAGTTCTGGGAAACACCCCAGACAAGATGGTGTTAGCTCTGCTTAGCCTGCTTGATGGCCCATTAAGGATCATCACCTACACAATTAACCCATTGAGAGGAGGCAGATACGCCTTGTGACTCAGCAGGGTGTGCAGGAACTGGCCCATGTGACTGCAGACTCCATTTTGCTGCAACTTTCCACAGTAGGAACAAAGGAGTGTTCTTACACCTGGAAAAGTCTGTATAAGGCAGAGGCCTCATCTCCATCTTGTCTTCCAGTCCTGCTTCCACGCTCTGGAGGGACTTTGCCTACAACCTGAAGCTCTGCACAAGGGACTGAATGACCCATCCAGTGGAGGGATTTCTCCAGGAACGACTTGATTTTGAACCTGCAGTTTACTCCATCACTGCTACATAGCCTGAACTAAGAACTTTGCCGTTACTGGATGTAATTGAATTCATTATAACCAATTCTAAGCTCGGCTCATCTCTATCTTTTTCCTTGATGAATAAACTTTAGATATTTAGGATATCTAAAGGATTGGCACAACAGGCAATGATTTGTGGGTAAGATTGATGTGTATATTGACCTGAGTCTGGGGCTTTGATTCTTGGGATTGAGAGAGAACTTTTTCTTTTATTGGGGTGTTGGTTTTCATAACCATTCATTCCTCAGGACGGTGGGACTGGTGGTGATACTGGGAGACTGGAGTGTCTAAGGAAATTGCTTGTGTGACTTGTGGTTAGCCAGTGGGGTGAAACCAAAGTCATTTTTGTCTGGCTGGTTTGGTTTACCTTAGAGGTGGAAAAACCCCAGCCTTGGGCTGTGACTGCCCTGTTTGAGCAATTGGTCCTGAATTGGCACTCTCAGTTGGGTCCCGCCAGAACCACATCGTCACAGCAAGCCCAGCAGCTCCTCCGGATAGCGGGGGCGGGGCAGGTCCGGAAGTTCCTCCGGATAGTGGGGGTGGGGCAGGCCTGGCAGCTCCTCCGGATAGCGGGCGCGGGGCAGGTCCGGCAGCTCCTCCGGGGAGCGGGTGCGGGGCAGGTCCGGCAGCTCCTCCGGGGAGCGGGGATGGGGCAGGTCCAGCAGCTCCTCCGGATAGTGGGGGTGGGGCAGGTCCGGCAGCTCCTCCGGGGATCAGGCCCTGGGCAGGTCCAGCAGCTCCTCTGGGGAGCGGGTGCAGGGCAGGCCCGGCATCTCCTCCGGGGAGCAGGCACGGGGCGACCCAGACATCTAGGAGACCGCCTTGTGCCGCAGGCGTTTCCCCGTCGCAGGCTCCGCTAGGGACGTCCGCTCTCTCTGGCGGCTGGGCTTCTGCTGAGCTCTGAGGGTCGCTGCCTGACCCTCTGAGGGGTGGGCTCAGAGCTCCCTATCTCCACCCACTCCGGCCTCTGGATGGGCTCTTCCCCCTCCAGGGCGGCGAGGAGCCATACCGCCTCACTACACCTGCCCTCTAGGGCCAGAGACAACAACTTTTCTCCATTTTGATGGCAGCATTTCAAGTATCTGAAGACCCCGATTATGCTCCCCAATCTCCTCTTTTCCAAACTAGACATACCCAGGTCCTTCAGCCTTTGCTTCTATGGCTTGTGTTCCAGCCCTCTGATCATCTTTGTCACTCGCCTCTGGATCCTTTCCAGTTTCTACTTCATTTCTATAGATTGGTGACCAAAACTGGACACTGTTCTCCAGCTGAGGCCTAACCAGCACAGAGTAGAGTGGCACTATCACCTCCTGGAACTTGCATGCTGTGACTCTGTTAATGCAACCTGAAATAGCATCTGCTTTTTTTGTAACAGCCTCGCATTGCTGACTCATGTTGAGGTTCTGATCCACCACAACTCCCAGATCCTCCTCAACAGTGTCTGTTGAATTTCGTTTTGTTGTCTAGCCCAGTTCTCCAATTTATCAAGATCTCTCTGAATTTTAGCTCTAACCTCCAAAGTGTTGTCAGCCCCCTCAGCTTTGTGTCATCTGTAAACTTGATCAGGATGTTCTCTAGTCCTACATCCAAGTCATTAATACAGATGTTAAATAACACCGGACCCAGAACAGATCCCTGTGGAACCCCACTTGAAACCTCCCTCCAATCTGACATCATTCCATTAACAGCTCCTCTTTGTTTGCAGTTGTTTAATCAATTATGTATCCACTTAATGGTAGTTCTGCCAAGCCCACATTTCTCCAGCTGACTTATCAGAATGTCATGTGGGACTGCGTGAAGAGCCTGGCTGAAGTCCAGGTTTATGATGTCCCCTGCGTTCCCCCATCCACCAAAGCAGTTACCCTGTCAACGAAGAAAATCAAGCTGGTTTGGCATGATTTGTTCCTAGTAAATCCATGCTGGCTGCTAGCGATTTACCCTTCCATCCTCCAGGTATTCGCAAAGGGAATGTTTTATCCACTGCTCTAGCTGCTCCCAGGTATGGAGGTCAGGCTGACTGGTCTATAGTTCCCCGGCTCCTCCTCCTTGCCCCTTTTAAAGATGGGCACCACATTAGCCCTTGTCCAGTCTTGCAGGACCTCTCCTGTCACCCATGAGTTTGGAAATATTATTTGCATTGAGCTCCCGGGCTGGGATCTGCTCTGTTTGCCAGTGGAGACAGTTGCTACAGAACTGATACATTGTAACAAAACAGTAATTAACCAGCTTCCAGCCCTACCCAGCCTTGAGCTCACACCCACAGCCCATCTCCAGTACTTTCCATCCAGGGCGTGCCCCATGCTCCACCCATCGATGCACTCACCCTCCTGCCCCCGCTCTTGGGCGTGTGCTTTGGCCAGATTTTACAGAGGCGACGCTGAGGCACTGAGGGGAAGTAATTTGTCCAAAATCTCACAGTGGATTAGTGGTAGAACCCAGGAGTCCTGGTGCCTCCCCTGTCCCCGCCCCTTGCTCTCACTTGAGGCTCTCTTTCTCCCTAAAGATGCTCTGCTCTTTGTAACCCACAGCCCGAGCACTCCCGGACTGCCTGGGATCTTCTCCCCAGTGCGTGCCCCAGCCAATGTCTCCCAGCCCCAGAGTTGGGCTCGGCAGGGACCAGCGTCCTTGGACTGTGTCACCACTTGCCGCTGCTGTACCCTGCCCCCAATCCCACCTTCAGCGCAGGGCCAAGAGCTGCCGCTCAGCACCCAGCTCCCTGCTGAGCCCACAGCCCCACTGACCCGCCAGCTCCAAGCCAAAGAGCTGCAGCCTCCTGGCCCCAGGCTTCCCCAGAATCAGCTCCTGCACCCAGCGCTTCCCATGTGTCGAGAGGAGGGTCCGAGCCGTGGCTGGGTTGTGTGTCCTGCTCTGGAAGCACCGAGTTAGCATCTTTTAGCTGCTACGCCCCTGCACATGCCTGCTCCCCCTTGCAGCGCCCGTATGCTGCCTTGTTGCAGGGGCACAACCAGGAAGCGTGGGCAGGACAGTGGGCAGCGTAATGCCAGACCCTCTGCCCCCCAGGGCCTCATGCCAAGCCGGGTTTCACTCAGGGTGGTTCCCGCACACCCAGCCTGTGACTCTGTGACACTCCTGAGCCCCTGAGAGCCCCTCAGGTCCTCCCCCAGATACCCCCCAGCCCCTCCCCCAGCCCTGAGAGCCCCTCAGCCCTTCCCCCAAATATCCCTCAGCTCGCTCCCCAGCCCCTCAGCCTTCCCCCAGATATCCTCTGCCCTACCCCAGCCACTGAGATCCCCTAAAGGTCCTCCTCAAGATAACCCAGGCCTCCCCAGCCCCTCAGCCCCTCAGTCCCTCACCAGCCCCTCCCCCAAATACCCTCCAGCCCCTCAGTCCTTCCCCTAGCCATTGAAGAGCCCTCAGCCCTTCCCCAGCCCCTGAGAGCCCCTCAGACCCCTTCCCTAGATATGCCCAGCCCAGACACCTCAGCTCCTCCCCAGGCCCCCCCCCTGCCTGCACCAGCCCCGCCGAGTCTGTGCAGCCATATACACGCTCGGGGGCTGGTGGCTCCTGTCCATGTGCACCCAGAGCTGGACAGACTCCAGTGTGCGCCCTGGGGACAGGGGGCAGCCGCTGGGCTGCAGCAAGGCCAGACGTGGGCAGCTCCGTAGGAGCCATTAGCAGCTCTGAGACGCTGGCCGCCTAGCACAGAGGGCAAGCTGGCAGGGCCTGGTGGGGCTCCCACTGGGGAGAGGTGTCTGCCATGGATCCGGGGCCTGGTGCCCCTCACCCTGCCCCAGTGCTGGGGCCTGCACAGGCTTTGAAGGGGCAATGCACGGGGATGTGATTGGAGCCCTGGTGAGATAGCTGCATGGGCAGGAGGGAGCTCGCAGCAAGGACCAAGGTCTGGCCTGGGGCCGGGCTGTGGGGGGGGGGAAAGAAGGGCAAAGGCCGGGGGCCCCTTTGGGGGCCGCCCAATGCCACAATTAAAAGCAAAGCGCAAAGTTCAGGCAGCTGTACAGAACCGCCCGACGCTCACGGCTGCCCACAACTCAGTCCGCAAGCAAGTCCCAGGCCTCTGGCTATGTGCGCCTAGCTCTTGCCACTGCCACCAGCTAATGCACCTGCGGGGCCCAGGAGGTAGTGGGAACGAACAGGCGACAGTGAAGGCCCTCCTCCTCTGAACACCGCTCGGGTGGCGGAGTCGTCAAGCGACACAATGGTCTACGCTACACGTATATCCGACGTGTAACTGGCTAGGGTTGTTAGGAGACAATGGGGATGAGTGCAAATGCATATTTGAGGGATAAACGGTTGGGAGTTGTCGCTACATCGTATAGGTCATTGATCACCGGTAGCCTAACGTGTGCACGGTTGGAGGTCGCTCTATGGACAAGCGACGAGAAGGAGCTGTAATGATGTGCAAGAGTTGATATGTGTTCGAGGTGTGATAGAGCTCAGGCTGTCTAAGTACCCCGTCGCCAATGACGAAGGAAGC
>NC_133770.1:302702752-302723389 GCF_003597395.2 Chelonoidis abingdonii | reverse complement strand
CCGGGGTCCGGGATAGCGTGGGAAAAAACAGCCGCAAAGGGCCTTGGAAGCTGGTGTCTGCCTCAGCTGCGTCCGTGGTATATTAACAGTGAAACTACGTGTCGGATAAGCGGTCATATCGTTGGCGCACCCACTGGCGTGAGGTTGTACTAGTGGAGCGAAGAAGTTATGCATGTGCTGGTCATGATGCTTATGCTGCCTGTATGTGAGGTATCAATTTTTGTAGCTGATGTTGAATGAATATATGGCTTGTAGCTTGTGAATCTCAATGGTGTTTTGAGTCTAAGTAGCCATCAGTGAGCATGTCTGGTCCAGCTTCAGAAGCAGAGATTATCTCTCGTAAGCCGCCCAACAAAAACACGTTCACTGACAAATGAACTTTGGGAGACGTCCAATCCACATCTGAGCGTGATTCCTGACATTCAACAGCGAACATTAACAAATGATGTTCGGCCTGCAAATGAGTCGTGCAAATGGACATGGACTTGCCATGTATTAACTCCAGACAATCATCTTGCATGACTTGTGATCTATCCACAGTAAGAACAAAGAGTCCTTCAGAGGCAGAGATATACAAAGACCCTGGAAACCTCTGCATCTTGTGCCTCAATCCTGTCTTTACCCCTGCAGAAGACCCTTGCTGCGCAAATGAGGCTCTGCACAAGCACTGAATGACCCATCCAGTGGATGTTCTCAGAGACTTGATTTGACCTGCAGTTTACTCCATCACTGCTACAATGCCTGAACTAAGAACTTTGCCGTACTGGATGTAATTGATTCCATTTAACAATTCTAGTCTCTTGTAATCTATTTCTTTTTGATGAATAAACTTTCAGATTTTGAAGTTCTAAAGGATTGGCCACAGCTGAGATTTGTGGGTAAGATCTGATGTGTATATTGACCTGAGTCTGGGGCTTGTGCTTTGGATCGAGAAGATCCTTTTTCTTTTTACTTGCCCCGTGGGTGGTTGTTCACAACCATGTCAGTCCCCACTAACAATGTGGCACTGCGGTGCGTTGCTCATCTGGGAAACTCGGAGTATCTAAACGGGACATTGTGCTAGCAAGCAAGTTCTGCAGAAAAAGACCAAGGGTTACAGTGGACAAGAGAAGCTCAATATGATCAATAGTGTGCCCTTGTCCTGCAAGACAAGCCGCTAACAGCATTTTGGGCAATAGTAGTGGTCAGGAGCGATTGCCCAAGCAGACGAAAGGGGGATGTGATCCTTCACTCTCAGTTGGACATTGGAGCCTCTTCTGAGCCGAGTCAGTGTTCCAGATAATCTGGCCACCACCAAGAGGATAGGTGGCCCATCTTACAGAAGAGAGCCCAGCAGGGGGCAACAAAAATATGTAGGTGACGCTGCGAGCCCCAAGGACTATCTCGAGAATGCACTAGCCTATGAGGGGACACTGAGTGCAATTGTTTAGTACTGCCAGAAGAGCCAGAGATGACAGAGAGGCATTTGATAGCTGCTTCTCAACTACCTGCCCAGGGGTTCTAAAGAGGATGGAATCTAGGACTGTGCTGCTCCGCAGCATGCACAAACAGAGAAGCCAATGTCCTCAAGTAAATCGCAAGATCGCGCGGATAGGTTTTATACGTTGGCAACCCGGATATTAGTGTGAAGTCCCACACCCTGATAGCCTGCCCATTACCGGAACGATTACATAGGCAGCCAGTAGGAGAGGCTACGCCATGCAACGAGGAACCAGTACCACCTGAGACTTCAGAGCTGTAGCATCCGACTCTCCTGATACCAGATCTTAATGAGGCCAGGTAGATACAAAGCTGGTGGCTCGTAGCTGGCGTTTGTGCTAGCTGACCGGCGAGATTGCAGGAAGTCAACCTTTAGTTTCAAACTACCCACTTCAATGGCGTAGACGACTGCACACTCTTCTAGTTGGCAACATTGAAACAAGGTCGCGTGATGCGCCAAGATGTCGATCTCTAGGCCGATTCTTACTTCAATAGTATTCATAATCGATCTGATAGGCGGATACGCTGCACCATTAAAGGTGTACTTCAAAGATGAAGCAGCCAACTCCTCGGCGGGCGTGAAGTGGACACGCTGCGCCGACGAAGGGCAGGGGAGTAGGATTCAGAGGCAGATTAGCCACAAATAATAAAGGGAGAAGACGGGCCACCCAAGAAACTCTTCCAAACTGCAAGTGATGGCATGACAGGACGAAAGTCAAAAAGTCCTGACACATATACCGGACAAAAACCCCACTCGCAACTCGCTACGAGGCTGGACCTGTTTTGCATGAAGTGCCCGCGAAGGCTAGTAAGAAAAGAATGATCTGCTCGAGGCCGTTACAGGTGAGGATTGGAAAGTGTTGACATAGAGGCCCATACATGTTGCCTCTATCCCGTAGTCCACAACCCAGACAGGCGAAATGCCTTGAACTCGTGCCTGTTAGCACATTTAGTTATGGGCTGTGCTTGCACAGCACGAGTGTCGCTGATGTGAATCTTCTTCCCTCCTCCACTATTTCGAGCACGTATGCCGCATCCTGCGATTATCATTCGCGTCAAGCTGAGTGGCCCCCAGCTTAAAGCACAAGAAGTACGATATGAACTATCATGCAGGTAGGAGTTCTATAATCCGACGTTCATGGCAGATTAGTCAACATATCGAGTTACTGATGCATATGCAGGCGAATCTGCGTGGAGACCAACGATTGCACCAGTAGCCCAGCCGCCAAATGACTATTATGTGACCTGATTCACACCTGTGAACATCGCAATACTCGTACATCCTTCGCCTGCAGAATGCGAGAGTCTCAATTCTGTAGCTCGAAGCTCTTGCTCGTCAACCTTAACACACTCTATAGTGAATCTCTCTCGAATTCCAAGTTAGGTCAAGCACCTCGACTGCACGAAGAGCAGCAACGAGTTATAACATTCCAAGACACACCGCAGCGAAAGCTAATTGCCTGCGGACCAAAGCCCTTGAAGGTGTAACAAAGCAAGCAGACAAGAACGTGGAGTCACCGCGCGGTGGAAAACTCTGAACCAAAAGAGCGTATAGTGTCAGTCTGACTTATACGAAGCAAAACACCACAAAAACTGGAACTTTAACATCCGACCAGTCCCAAGCAACTTTGGAGCGGTCGACGCGCTAAGATAGCCACCATCAGCGAGGAGAAGCCACAAACAAACCCGTGCCCTGAGGGCAGGAGGACCCAAAACTACCCGAGCGCAGATACATCAGGAAATGTGCGCCCGTAACCCAGCGAAGACGTTCAGCATTCTGGACCTGAACCAAACAAGCGGACCCGAACGAGCCACCAGTACTTGCACCGCAGCACCCAAAATGACAAAGAAAAAGAAGCAGGGGCGAGGAGCCAACGCAGCACTAACTGAACACAGCGGCAGTCGAGGACGGCCGTCTGCTCAACTTAACATGGACGAGCACAATTGGCAGGCAGGTAGACCAATGGCGCGGCGCAATGGGCAGCCCAGGGCAGTACATTAGAGAAACACTCGGCAACGCCAGGGGGCGCAGAACCCCGACCGTCCACATGAGACAGCCCCAACAGAAGGAGACTCGCTGGAGGTGCCTGAGCGGGCCCGCTACACGACAATGAAAGAGCGGGTACAGCACAGAAGCGCCCGGCCGACAACAGCAGACCAGTGACGTCTAAGCGCAGCCTAGCACCGCAACAAAGACATGCGAGAGAACGCCTGAATCCCGCCCAGTAACCCGACCACCATGCTCCGGTCAAAAACAACAGGCGTCTGAGGACTGCGAGCGGACTGGAGCAACCAGCCAGCCTACAGAAGCGAAAAACCAACCGACGAGCGAACAAGGTCCTGCCCCACACGAACGGGAACGGTGAGTCAACCGCCAGCCACGATAGAACCAAACCACGCGCACTGGAGGAAAACCACGGGGCAACACCGACCCACCCGCACCCACAAAACCACCAGGGCGCCAACCTGCCCTCCAGGGGCGTCAGGAAACAACACGGCCCCCAGCGGCCACAGAAAACCCCCAAACAGCAAACGCCAAAGGACACAACGCGAAAGCGAGCAACGTTACGCCCACGACTGCGGCAACGAATGATGACCGGGAGGACAGTCCACCGCACCCAGCGACCACCCAAGGCACCACAAACCAAAACAGAAAGAAACAGCAAGAGGAAAAGAAAGGACCAAACCACCGTCGCATCCGAAGACACAGCACTTTTCATACAGCCTACAAAAGTTCGAAGACGCGAGAGCCAAGAACGTGATACAAAGACAGCCACAAACAAACACCGGGTTGACAAAGACAACACCCAACCAGAACAACACAAGAACAAGAACTGCAAAACCAACCGACCAACCCACACGCCACGGCCACACAACCAACCAGAGTAAAACACACCAACAAAAAAACAAGCCCAAAAACACGATGCCTAGGCTGTATCTCAGTGGTGACGCGAGGAACAGAAACAAAAGAAAGAAGCAATGCAGTTTGAAAGCTGCCGCCTGCGGAAGCATCGAAAGCTGGATATTAAGAACAACTATTCTGACTAGGTAAGTAGTGACCCATAGTAATCTGGAACTGGAACCGACAACGTTACCGTAGGGAGGTGAAATAATCTCCATCTTTAGAGCTCATTTAAAGTCCGGCTAGACCGCCCCTGGTCTAATATAATTAATAGAGAAAATGGTCCTGCCACTTTACAGCCGGTTGGACTGATGAAACCTCGTACGGTCCCGTACAACCTTTTGCATTCTATGATTCTATGATTCTATGACTAAAAGCCTGTGGTGTGAGTGTGTGATAAAAGCATTCGTGAGTTTTAATGTAACTAGGCGGAAGACGTGTTTGATACCAAGGTACAAAGGCCTGCTCCGTTCCTTTTCTCTGCAGAATAAAAACAGTTATCGTGTGTGATCCTATGCAGCTGTTTACCTGTTATTGGCTCTCAGCTAGGCAGACCCGATATTTCAGTAACATTAGGAAAAACTTTCACTAGGAGGGTGGTGAAACACTGGAATGAGTTCCCTAGGGAGTGGTGGAATCTCCTTCCTTAGAGGTTTTTAAGGCCCAGCTTGACAAAGCCCTGGCTGGGATGATTTATTTGGTGTTGGTCCTGTTCTGAACAGGGGAATGGACTAGATACCTCCTGAGGTCCTTTCCAACCCTGATATTCTATGATTCTAAGCTTATATGACTTGTGATTAGCCAGTGCGTCAAACTGAAGTCTCTGTCTGGCTGGTTTGGTTTGCCTTAATGTGCAAAGGAACCCCAGCCCTGGGCTGTAACTGCCCTGCAATTTTTCACCTTGATTACATTGAACTCATTAGCACTACAAAAGTGATTTTTACTCCCTTCTTATCAACTGTTGACAATAGCCCACTTCCACCTTAATTGAATTGGCTTGCTAGCACTGACCCCCCACTTGGTAAGGCAAATCACATCTTTTCATATACCACGTATTTATACCCCTCTACTGTATTTTCCACTCCATGCATCTGATGAAGTGGGTTTTAGCCCATGAAAGCTTATGCCCGAATAAATTTGTTAGTCTCTAAGGGCTAGTCTACACTGAGGGGAGATCGATCTAAGATACGCAACTTCAGCTACTCACGTAGCTGAAGTCGAAGTATCTCAGATCGATTTACCTTGGGATCGACATCCGCGGCTCCCCACATCGACTCCGCTACCGCCGTTTGTGCTGGTGGATTTCTGGAGTGGACAGGGAGCGCGTTCAGGAATCACTATATAGCGTCTAGATGAGACATGATATATCGATCCCCAAGAAATCGATCGCTACCCGCCGATAAGGCGGGTAGTCTGGACATACCCTAAGATGCCACAAGGACTCCTTGTTCTTTTTGCTGATACAGACTGACAAGGTTATCACACTGAAACTTGTCCTGAATTGATACTCTCAGGTGTGTCCTGCCAGAATGAGCACTGTCATAGTGGCGTAGTCGTGCCAGGATCCAGAGAACCAGGTCAATTAAGCTTTGGATCAGAACCCCACGCTATCCAAATTTGAATTTTTGTACTGAGAGTTTTGTTGGTTAGAGATCAGTGACAATGAGCCAGAAAGCATCAGCAGAAGCTATGAAACTGCGAGCCATGGGAGAGAGCTTACAATTTGAACATAATCAAATCTGGCAGGAATGTTAATGAGAGAGAAGCAAGCCTTGGCCCAGCTGGGAAAAGAAGCACAGGTAAGGAATGCAGACTTGGAGAAGGAAACTGCTGAAAGATGGAGAAAAGCTAAAGAAAGAATGGCTGAACCGGAAAAAGAGAGGAAGGGGCTTGTAGGGGGCATATGGAGCTGCTGGCTGCTGAGGAGAGGAGTGCCAGACTTAGGCTCCAAGTCAAAAAAGCAAGGGAAGAACAGCAGAAATTATCATCTTGAAAGTCCTGTTTATAACAATGTTGGTATGTGGTATTACTCTGAGCAGTTTTCGGTATTTAACCCATTACGCTATGACCACGGGGAGGGGGACTCTAACCTGCTGAGAAATAGCTGTTTGTCTGTGCATGAAGTTTCTGAATGTCTGTCTATTGTCTCAGAAGTGAATCTGGAATTAGATGAAGCAAAGAAAGATCTCATTAGTCAGGAAAATGTTTCTCAGGAGCAGATTAAATTGGAGGATCAGGTTAAAGCCCTAACTGAGGAAGAAGAACGAGGAGGACTTGTTGCACCTTAGAGAATAACAAATTTATTTGAGCATAAGCTTTCATGGGCTACAGCACACTTCATTGGATGCATACAGTGGAAAATACAGGAGGAAGATAGATAGATAGATACACAGAGAACATGAAAAAATGGGTGTTACTATACCAGCTTTAACAAGTGTAATCATTTAAGATGAGCTATTGTCAGCAGGAGAAAAAAAACTTTTGTAGTGATAATCAGGAAGGCCCATTTCAAACAGCTGACAAGAAGGGGTGAGTAACAGGAGGGGAAATAGTTCTACTTTGTGTAATGACCCATCCACTCCCAGGCTTTATTCAAGCCTAATTTAATGGTGTCCAGTTTGCAAATTAATTTCAATTCAGCAGTTTCTCCTTGGAGTCTGTTTTTTTTGTTGAAGAATTGCCCCTTTTAGGACTCTAACTGAGTGTGCAGCAGAGAATCCTGTGGCACCTTTAACGTGGTGAATACCCACTTTGACGAAGTGGGTATTCACCCACGAAAGCTCAAGATCCAAAACGTCTGTTAGTCTATAAGGTGCCACAGGATTCTCTGCTGCTTTTACAGATTCAGACTAACACGGCTCCCCCTCTGATACTTGAGTGTGCAGAGAGATTGAAGTGTTCTTCAACTGGTTTTTGAATGTTATAATTCTTGATGTCTGATTGTGTGTCCATTTATTGATGGAGCGTTGGCTAGTTGTGATGGTGCTGCCCGTGGGAGCCAGCCGAGGTCACTCAGTCAGGGTGAACTGCAAACAAAACAGGCCAGACAAATCCCAAATGCTGGTGGTTATTTCACTACTTAGATTTACCAAGCCAGCACAAAAGAGCTTCTATAGTACCTCACTGATTACTTAGAAGTTTAAACCACACAGTTCCCCTAAAGTGCCCAGGCTCAGGCCTCCGTCTAGACACACCTGTCAAACATATGATGATGATTTCTGAAAATCTTATTGTGACGATGTGGTTCTGGCGGGACCCAACTGAGAGTGCCAAATTAGGACCAATTGCTTAAACAGGGCAGTCACAGCCCTAGGCTGGGGTTTTTCCACCTCTAAGGCAAACCAAACCAGCCAGACAAAGGGAACTTCGGTCCTCACCACTGGCAACCACAAGTCACACAAGCAATTCACCTTAGACACTCCAGTCTCCCAGGTAGCACCACCAGTGCCACGCCGATGCGAGTATAAGGAGAGGCGTAGCGGAGGAACATGGCTTAGTTGAAGGAAAGACCAGACAGCCCCCGAGTTAAAAAAAAAGAGAGCCGTCCGATACGTCACAGAAATCGCCACCCGGACACAAACAGCCCAGACCCAGGTGACAAAGATATCCACACATCGAGATACATTAATCCGCGACCGGCAAGAAATACATATGGACTGGGGGCAGTCCTTTAGAATGGCGTAACGTCTAAAGGTCGTGTGAAGATAGTTCATCCGAGAAGTGAAAAAGATCCGAGATAGAGGAAGCTTAGAATTGGACAGTTAAATGGAACTACAATTACTATCCCCAGTCAATGGCAAGTTCTGTAGTTCAGCTTGTAGCAGTGATGAATTAAACGCAGGTTCAAAATCAAGTCCTGGAATACATCCCCCTGCAGAGATGGCTGTTCATCAGTCCGGGCCCACGCCCCTCTCGACCATCCCGTTCACCCCGGGAACCCCACCCCACGAATCCAACGAGCTACACAGGCCAAGCACACCCATCGTCGCCAAAGCGACCGTGACCACCACAGGACCCGGGCCACCAACGCCCCACCTGAGGCCAATCATATGACAAGCTTCACAATTCTAGCTAACGAGTCCCGCCGAGAGTAGGGAAGCAGCGATTAAGAAGACGAAATGAGAGATAGATGGCCTGTCACCTTAATAGGTAGACTTCAGGGTGTAGGAACCGTCTCTTGGCATGCTACTGTGGAATAGTTACAAGCAAAATGAGAGGCTTCGCGATCACAAACTCAGCCCAGTTCTCCTGACACCACCCCCCCCCACGCCCCCCCCCCCCCCGGCCCGCCCCCCCCCCCCCCCCCCACCCCCCCCCCCCCACCCTGCGGAGTCACAGGCAGTATCTGCCGCCTTCTTCGAATGGGTCAATTATTAGCTAATGGTCCCTAAACATGGCCATATAGCAGCTCAAAGCTGAGCCTTGACACCAACTAGTCGCTGCAAATCTTTCAGTAAACACAGCAACAAAGTTTGAAAAAGTATATTACAGTATACAGCCAATATTCATAACTATCAACTAACAAAAAATAGATGCCAAGCAGGGCACAGTGATCCACAGACCAGACGACCCAAAATCAGAAACCCCAGCAGTAAACCCGTTCACGTGGGGTCTTAGACAGCGTATATGCCCCCGTGTGTATCGCCGAGGATTGTGACTGCCACTCCCAGAGACATTGATAAGCAACCGCATGTTGCCTCTATCCCCAAAGTACACCAGGGTATATGAGGATAGCTAGTCCAATAGGATGTAAGCAACTTATACATAATACTAATACAGGAGAACCGGTTCCTCAAATACAGGATCAGCCAACACCCAGGCGATCCATGTATAAACTCCAAGATCTTACCCACACAGACTACCGATGCGTATATCCAATCCCTCTTACATAAGGCTACCAATTCTCAAGAAAGAACGAAGAGAGAGTGCTTCGCATTCAGAGATCCAAACGTATGACCGGATACAACATTGATTCAAGTGTCTATAATCAGCAGAAAAATAGTAGACGCGTGCGAACTCTAGGTAGTTGCCAAATGTCCCTTTAGAAAAATGAGTCCAAATAGGTTATAGCTCAATTTCCGCCTCTCAGGGCATCCAGTGACATGACTGGGGATCTTCAATCCTTCGTTGCGTTAAGGTTTCCCGCCTCGTTCGATAACCGAAAGCAGATCTGAAGATGAGAAGATCCGCTGTCCAGGCTTCTATACGTTTCCAGCAGCCTTTTGGCCGCGAGAAAACCAATAAGGCAGTTAACTCCTTTTCAACCACATCACGTCGGCAATTAGCACAGAGTAATTATATACCATTAAACAGTCAGATACAGTGACCACACCCTTCAAAGAGACACATATGACATAATAACTATTTCCTCAAGTACATCATAGAGTGTTAATAATCATCCTTTTTTGGATCTTGATTAAAAGAGCTATCGAAATAAGCCAACCAAGAAACACTATGTTCTCGCATTAATCACAAGGGACCTACGAGCAAACACCTCCCCTTCTACCTCTAACAATGCAGACTTGCATTTCAAAGCTCTATTCATTTACATGTCTTGCTAACCAGTTCTTAAGGTTCACCCCTGGGTCAGGTCAGTCGGTGAGGTGAGTTAATTAACTCTTTCTGGCCCTGTCACCTTTCAATGAGATATTATATTATACTCATAACGTCACAGTAGTACAGCTTGTAAAAGTGAACCTGAAAAGAGTAACTGTGATTTCCTGGAAGTATCTCAGTGTAGTGAGAAAAGCAGCAGTTTGTCTGTGGGGAATGGCAATGTGCCTGCTAGGGGAAGTTTGGAGGAGCCTAGGCAGCCTTGTGAGCCAATGGCTTTGTCTAGTCAGCAGTGTGGGAAGGCAGGGATAGTGGAAGATGAGTGTCCCTATTGTTACCGAAATATTGGGTTTGCTTAGCTGAGAGCCAATTAATAGCCTGATAGGGATAACGAAAAATGTTTTATTTTGCTGAAAAAGGAGAGCCTGTACCTTGGTATAAAAGACTTTGTTTTACACAAATTTTATAAACTTTTTATACACATTTAGACAAAGACTTTTGCGTGTTAATACTTGATTGGTAAGTGTAAAATTTTATGCTCTCCTTATCTGAGTAGTACTGACTGGTTTGGAGCAGAATTTTTCTGCTTTGATGCAAAGGCAAGAGTTTAGGCTACTGTGTTTATGAGCAGTACTTACCCCCTTTCCTACTAGCTGCTTGTAATTTATTAAGGGGGGTCAGCCAGCTTTTACAATTTCCCCTTTGGGCCCGGCAAACCCAGATTGCCAGGCCCGTTACGTAATTTACGATTAAGCTGAAGAGAGAGGTACTGAGTTGTTTTACGGATAGCCAAACCTTTGATTACAGCATTATAGAGACATTTTGCGCATAGTATTATTATTTAAACAATACACAGGTAGAACAGACCGAAGGTAATTTATTTAACAATTGTATGGAAAAGGCCAGTAAACAATGACCCAAGGTCTGGGAGAAGGTTCTTAAAATTAAAGGTGTGATTAAGAGATACAGCATGAAAAACAACAGCAGCATTTTTAATAGCCTGTAAATTTTGTTTAATTAAGCCAGAATGATTAACATAAAAACAGCATTTTTTTTTGATGTGAGCACAAGCCCCCCCTTTTTTAGCATTTATAGCATTTAGCACATGTTTATTTTGCATAGCTACTTTTGGTACTTTATTAATTTTTTGTTGCAATTTTTGGAAAGCGTTTATTAATGCATTAGCTGCTTTTTTAAGCTTTGTATACATTTGGGGAAATATTTACAACTGCTTTTTTGAGCTTAGCCACCCCCAACTTAGGAATGAGTGCACGGACAAAAGAATGGAATTCTGTTTGTCTGACAACTAAGGGATTGGGGCACTGACTATAAATTAGTTAGGTATACCAGGTGGTTTAATTTTTTAGATGTTTTGGTGAATAATTTAGTTTTACATGCATCCTCCCCACTGACCCGTCAGGATTTGATATGTGGAAGTGCACACCCCCTAACTGGTTTAAATGCTTGGAAGGAGCACTGTGAATGTCCACACTTCCACCCAGAAAGCCTCCAGTATGTCTCCATGACCACAGATCAGATGGTACTCCCGATGTGTCTGTAAGGGCAGTGGGCCAAGTCTGGGGCTTAAGATTACTTTGAATGGCCATTAACTGGTTATTCAGGAAATTTTGAATTTTTAAACATACTAGATTTTATTGCAATGCTTTTTTAGCCTTAGTGATATTTAATACCATTTTTTTTGGTGTAGTATTATATTACATTTGTTCTTTATTTATTTTTGATATTTTTAAAAGGCATTAACATTAATAGCTTAGGAGGGGGTGTATTACAGAGTAATAGGGGAGATGGCAGGGGCAACAAGGTGCCTATGGTACCTGTTATTAACAATTTAATTAGGGAGAGCAATACATGCTGAAAGATTTATTCAGAACACAGGGCGCAGCCTGTAGAATAAACCCTAAAATTTAATTAATATCACATTTTTAAGCCTGGGTCCCACAAATTTTTTTTTGCCAGTGTATTATTTTTTGCTTTTTACCAGGGTTAGTTTTTAATGTTTTTTTTAGTTAGGAATTTCTGGACTTTGGTAATTTTAGTGCAATGAGTGTTTCTTTTTCTTCCTTGAAACAGTTGTGGTTTAGCATTTTACAGGGGAGAGGTTACCAGCATATTACCCTGTAATGGTTTTGCTATTTTTAGAAAAATTTAAAGGCACAGTATATCTGTCAGTGGACAAGGGAGAGGTTACTAGCACTTTACCTTGTACTTTTTCCCTGCTGTCCAGAAGGCACAGTGGAGCTGGAAGGGGAAATAGGCTAATTATTAGTAGGAGAATCCTCCCAAGGGGGAGGGGGTTTTTTGCAGTGAGAATTATGGGTCCATGCAGTTAGCCTTTGGCACTTTACAGTGGTGTTGATAGTGAGCAGGACTTAATAAGGAGCCAAAGCAGTTTTTTGTTGGTGGACCTTTACATTGATCCAGTCCCCTGGTTTCAAGGAGTGGCAGGGCTGCTAGGGTCTTTGGGTAGCGCTTCTTTACCTGTGAGAAAAGAAACCTAACACACTTTATTAGTGCCGGGCAGTGTTTTGCAGATTTTATAGCTGCTTGGGCACATTTACACATTCCCCCTTTTTTTTGGTTATTAGCCAAATTTTAGCTGTGAGCAGTGTCCTTGAATGGAGCCAGTGTCTTATTTTTAGCCTGCTAGCTATTTTTTTTTCAGTTAATTTATTTTATTTTTTTTGGCTTTTTTTTAATTTATAAAGGAAATTTTTATTTTTTACTTATACATTTTTTTAATAACGAACATATAAACATTGCCATTATATAGTACATCAGTTTTATTATTTAATGTATGCCACATATATTTTTTTACTAAAATAATTTTATTACAGAGCTTTTGAGCAACAAGCCAGGACAAGCACATCCACTTTGAGGAGTTTATTATATAACCTTTAGTTTAATAGCTTTCCACCATCCCCAGCCCTTTGGCTAGAAATCTGAGGTAGCCAGAAGGATTCCATGTACAATATGGGGAGTGGGTTAACTTTTTATGGCTTTGCTTTTAAAAACTATTGGTGTGCAAATTGTAATAATTTTTAATGAAAAGATTTGGCCAATGAAGTTTTTTTTTTTTTACTTAAGCAAATGTGTTAGACTTTAGTATATTACATTTTTTTGATTTATTTAAACACTTTTTATTTTAAGTTGAATAAAACAAGTATTTGCATTTTAATTTAATTTTTGTGCCTGATTTTAAACCAGACCATTTTATGAAAACACTAAACACAACAATTTTGGCCAGGAGACAAACACCACAAGACAGAACATAGAATACAAAACATAATTTTTATTGTGCCAATAAATGCATATGTTGAATGCTGTTTAGTTGACATTAGTTTTTTCTGATTATTTGAAAGACAAAAAACAGAGGTCTACCCCTTCTGGGCAGTCAATTATAACTTAAATATACAAATACCCTTGTTGATTTCAGGCAAAACAGAGGAATTACCCCATATTTTTTTGTATTTGTTTTATAGGCAGCCCAGGTTTCAGTGGCTCCTACCTATCAGTTAGATAATTTGCATTAATACAGATGCTTTCTGGCTTGCTTTGGATTTAAAGCTATTTACAGCTTAAAGATTTTTATTTTAAAAGGGACATAATTAATTTTACTAGAATTTTAATTGCTTTTTATTTTTAACTTTTGCTTTTAAACACTGAAAGAAAACATTACTTCTTCTAGTGCCCCTTAGAGCCTAATAAAATTTTAATTACATAGCACTGTATATATCTGTTTAGCTAATTTAACTAAATTGTTTATAGCCAAATGATTGCAGTGTAATAATTTTTTTATTTACAAACATTTTAAAGATACCAAGAACTATTTTTTTTAGCATTTTACAAAGTTTAACTGCTGTTCCCTCCAGCAACTACAGAGTTAACTTTTTACTTTTTTTTAAATTACTTGCTTGTCTCCCAACAGCCACTGTTACCATTTGAAGTGTTGTCCTGGGTATCTGACATTTCCATGCTTACATTTCTTTATTTATTTACTTTTAGAATTTTTAATTTGTTTTTTAATTTTTTGATTTGTTGACGGCCTGCCTGGGCCAGATTTTGCTTTCTTTTACTGAACCGCCCCTTCCATGGGCATCAACTTGTTTTACTCCCAGTTTAGCTAGGAGGGGGGGCTTCTCAACTAGCCCCTACCCTTCCTGGTTTTTTTCCTTAAACGTTTTTACTTACAAGACTACCCGAGTCCTCCCTCATGAGGCTTGCCACCTGGACAAAAACACATGGCCCATTGGCGTTTAACTATTTAATTTTTTTTTGACATTTTCTTTTGAACACTAGGTAAAGGCCATTTAATTAAGATATAATCCAACCCCCTTTAGAGAGTTTACCCAGAGACCCACCCATCTGTCTGCTGACACTTAAACAGAAAAGAGAATTACACAGAGAGCAGAGGGAATTAAAGTCTAAGCCAGGCTTTCCCACTTCTTTACACTGACCACTACAGGGGACGGGACAGAAGGATCTCAATTCAACCTCAGAGCTTCCTCGCACGCATGGCTTCTACTTCGAGGAATTACCAACGAGAGGTTCAGTTCCGCCCACACTCCTAACGCCCAAATGAACAGAGCAGAAAAACAGTAGTAACCGGTTAAACAGAACAGAACTAGAACCAGATAACCAGATAAGAGGCCCGCCTCTAACCAGAACCAGATGGTATTTCCTTATTCTATTAGGGCTTACCTTATCGGAGCACGAACCCCAGGGGCCGCGGAGAAGTGAGGAAGAGGGGTTAAGCACCCCAGTGGCGCCGCTTCTAGTTCACCGTAGCAGTCTGGAGTCCAATGTCCGAGCTGGGAGACTCCCGTCTGGGGTCGCCAGAAACTGTTACCAAAATATTGGGTCTGCCTAGCTGAGAGCCAATTAACAGCCTGCCAGGGATAAGGAAAAATGTTTTCTTTTGCAGAAAAAGGAGAGCCTATACCTTGGTACAAAAGACTTTGTCTTACACAAATTTTACAAACCTTTTATACACATTCAGACAAAGACCCTTGCGTGTTAATACTTGATTGGTAAGTGTAAAATCTCATGCTCCCATTATCTGGGTAGTACTGACTGGTTTGGAGCAGGATTTTCCTGCTTTGATGCCGAGGAAAAGAGATAGTGCAAGAGTTCAGGCTACTGTGTCCTTGAGCAGTACTTACCCCCTTCCCTACTGGCTGCTTGTAATTTATTAAGGGGGGTCAGCCAGCTTTCACACTATCCCTTACCTGTTTCCTGTGTGGAGAAATGTGACAGTCAAGGAAATGTGCCTGTGTCTGTCAGGGGTATTGACTTGCCTATGGAGGAAGCTACCTCGGTCTCCAAGCAGTTGTCTGTGAACAGCCCTGTGTGCTGGGACAAGGGAAAGGAAATCCCAAGCTGTGTGTCTGGTGAAGGAGAATGTGTCTCCGCGCTTCTGTGTCGTGCCACGTTATCGACCCGCGCCATCATTCGGCACGTTAAAATTACGAAAGCTCTGGGTTTCGATATTATCGGTCTGTCTAGACGGGTGGATATAGTCGAACCAGAGCGCGCTTACATCGAGTCCGGAATCCACCAAAACAAACGAGTTCCGGATTCGACTTCGCGAGGCCGCGCACATCGATTCGGCGCAGTGAAGACGCGTGAGTAACTCGATATTTAGATATTCGATTCAGCTGCATTCCCTAGCTGAAATGCGTATCGAAAATCGAATTTCACGGCGTCGTGTAGATGGGGGCCTGTTTTTTTTCCTTTTCTGGAGCAACAGAAGGGGCCTTTCAGCCTGTGACGCATGCAGAATAGGTGCAGTTGTTCTCCAGAGGTTGGTTGTGGATACAGTAAAGCCCAGGACGGGAATGGTCCTAAGTGTGTGTCTGCTGGGGAGACTGCACTGTGACTAGGTTTGCATCCGTTTAGTGTCGTAGCAAAGATGCCAGCAGACCAGACCAATTCTGGTGCTTGTAGTGTGCCAGTTGCTAGTATGGCTGGAAAACAATGTAGCAACTCTGTGTCTGATCAGGTGATACCCTAGCCAGGGCACAGGAGCAGCATACAGTGATGTTGTACCTACTAACCAGTGTGGAAATAGTGTAGCAAGAAGGAAAAGATTCCTGAGCTTGTGTGTGGCAAAAGGAAGGAGAAAGCTTCTGACTTTTTGACTAATGAAATCTAGGAGTTGCTTGTGTGACGTTATTGATATAAACTGGACACATAGTAGAACATGGGTCTGCAACCAAGGTTCTGTTAGTGGCACCAAATCCTATGTAAAGGGGGGGTCATACTAAGTGTCTAGACCACGTTACGGGTTACTGGTTATGATTATGCCTGTCTGTATGTCTGCTATCATTTTCGTAGTTGAAGTTATGATATTGGCTGTGTACTGTCTGTATTTTAAATTGGTGCTGCAGTTCTGGGTGGACACCCCAGACTAGTTGGTGTCAGCTTCAGCTTAGCCTGCTTGATGGCCCATTAAGGACCATCAACTACCAATTGACCCATCGAGAGAGGCGGATACGCCCTGTGACTCCACTGGAGTGAGCGGAAAACTGGCCCGTGTGACTGCAAACTCCATTTTGCTGTACTTTCCACAGTAAAGAGAAAGAAGTTCTTACACCTGGAAAAGCTATATAGGCTGAGCCTTATTCTCATTTGCCGTCTTCAATCCTGCTTCTTACCTCTGGAGGGACCTTGCTAATCTGAAGCTCTGCACCAAAGGATTGATGACCCATCCCAGCAGGGGATGTTCTCCAGAGACTGGACTTAAACCTCAGTTTACTTCATCACTGCTCCAAGCCTGAACTAAGGACTTTGCCATTACTGTTGAATGATTCGTTTAACCAATTTTAGCTCTCATCTCTCTCGGTTTTTCTTTATGAATAAACCTTTAGATTTTTAGATTCTAAAGGATTGGCAACGCGTTGATTTGTGGCGGTAAAAGCTGATGCTGTTATTGACCTGGGTCTGGGCTTGGTCCTTTGGATGAAGAGAACCTTTTTCTTTTACTGGTGTTGGTTTTCTAAATAACCATTCATCCCCAGGACGGGTGGCACTGAGGTGAATACTGGGAGGACTGGGTGTCTAAGGAAATTGCTTGTGTGACTTGCAGTTAGCCAGTGGGGTGAAACTGAAGTCTTTTGTCTGGCTGGTTTGGTTTGCCTTAGAGGTGGAAGAACCCCAGTCTTGGGCTGTGACTGCCCTGTTTGAGCAATTGGTCCTGATTTGGCACTCTCAGCTGGGTCCCGCCAGAACCACATCGTCACAGCTTGAAAGGGGATTGTTTTGGAATCTGCCTGATGAGCCCAAGGTGATCCTGAATGTACGTAAGACCCAGAAGAAGTCTGTGGTTCCTTTAGAGCAAGCCTTAGGTGAAGAGGGTAAGAGCAGAATTTCTGTGAGGGGTGACTAGTTGCTTAAAGAAGTTCCTGGGGAAAGGAATCCTCATGGTAACCTGTGCAAAGTTTGCTGTAGCTAAAGGGTGTGGAAGTGATTTGATCAAGGAAGATTCAGTTCCTACCAGCCAGAAATTTTCTGTTGTGAATGGATCCACTGACTTTCCTTTTGAAAGATCCAGTGTGGGGAGCTTTGAGAAGGTGTCACATGAAGTAAAAGCTGTTAAGAAAGTTGAGCAGCCCTATAACCAAGTGACTGTGTGTGGCCAGCTTGTTGGGAAGACAATGGTGTTGGGAGACGACTGTCTCCATGCTGATTCTGTCAGTGAGCAGTCTGTGCTTCAGGCTCTGAGGACAGATTTGGTTACTGGTGTTTCAGAGCAGAACATTTTTATGGCTGAATGCTCAAGGATGCAGGGGAGAGCCAGCAAACTCCCACCCTTAGGTACTTTGAATTGCTTTGATATTCCTTTAAAACAGAGTCCAGTCTCTAAATTGCTGGGGGTGGTAGATTAACAAGCGAGCATGCAGGAGAGTATCTGTATAGATGTTCAAAGTACAGAGGGTCTGCAGCTGGTAAACACACCTAGCCAGCGAAGGAATTCCTGTGAGCAGAAAGTTTCCGTTTTCAACCTTCTAGAAAAATGGCTGCCTGGGGAGAGAACCCAATCCTGCAGAAGGGAAAAATGAGTGTCCAGCCTTGAAATTGGTAGCAGCTGAGAATTTAAAAGCCAGTGTTTGTATTGATGCAAATTACCTGACTGACTGGGGGAGAAAGACTTGCTAATAGCTGACAGGTTTCAGAGTAGCAGCCCTGATAGAATTGTTGGCGAAAAACTCAGTTCTCACTTTTTGGTTGGGTGCAGCAGAGTCAGATACTTTATTTTCTCTTTACAATTGTATAGAGGGAGGGAGTGTCCTAGGATACAAGGTTGCCCCAGTCCCAGGCAGGTCTCTCTGCAGGTAAATAATTCCAGCAGCATTTATACCTTTGTTACAGACAATAATGAGCAACAGCTGCATTTTGTTTATACAGAGGCCATCTAGATATCTTATTTTTCTGGCTTCTATTTATACGCCAGTCCCCATTCCTCATTATTGACACAAGGTTGCACCAACTTCTCCCACAGATCTTTCCCACTCACCTCACAATCCTCGTGTCTACACATCTCGCTTTAGTAGGGCTACCGCTAGCCTGACTCTTGCTAACAGAGACTGTCATGCATTGAAATCCCTGTCAGTTCTTGCTCTACTTCCACACCCCCGCCCCAGTGCAGCTAAGATCTGTAAAGCTCCATGCACGAGGCCATGGTTTAGATGTTACCTTGGAGGTTTAGGTTGGATGTAATGACCATGCAGATCAGCCTGCACATGAAAGGTATCACTATTATCACATTTTTTATTACACCAACATCATTTTACATTAAATAACAACAATCCAAAAAATACCGTTTATGATGATAATATGAAGGGGCTGCTGTACAGTTCAGTGACGAAGCACAATACGTTACACTTAGACACTCTGAGCTGCATGGAAAGCGTTTGTTAAAATTTGATAAATATTTTGAAGCATATGAATTTGCCCTTGTACTTTAGAGATTTTTTGAACCTTTGGTAACAGTGAAAGCAAGTTTTGAATTAATTAGGCATTACTTTAGTTCAGTGAAAGGGTATTTGGAACCGAAGGGCTACTGGTGTTAACATTCACACAGCTATTATTAGCTTGAAAAAGGAGCTAGTTTGTTAGGGTAGTTTTTTGTTTTTTACTTTTTTTATTTTTATTTAAATGTTGGGTGTTATTTTAGGGGCACTGACTGTAAACTGGCTAGGCATTCCAGGTGGTCTAAGTTTTTAGATGTCATGGTGAATAATTTAGTTTTACATGCATTTTTTTTATGAACATAGCAGGATTCGGTATGTGGGAGCCCACCCCTCCTCCCCAACTGGTCCAAATGCTTGGAAGGAGCACTGGGAATGTCCACACTTCCACCCAGAAAGTCTCCAGTATGTCTCCATGACCACAGATCAGAGGGTACTCCTGATGTTTCTGTGAGGCCAGTGGGCCAAGCCTGGTCTCAAGATTATTCCGAATGGCCATCAGCTGGTCATTCAGGAAATCCTAAATTTTTGAACATGCTAGATCCCACTGCAATGCCTTTTCAGCCTCAGTGATATTCAATACCATCTCTGTCAGTAACTTCTGGGTCATAGAACTAAGGGCACAAATGACATGTAACTCACCAACTGCAGCCTTTACTTGGGTTAGCTGAGCCCTAGAGATAAGGCTAGTGGCCTTTTTTAGTTGCCCTAATTTTTTATTATGTTTTTGGCTTTTAAGAATATTTTAAATGGCTGCTGCACTATTGGCCTTATCCCATAGGGATTCGGTCAAGTCCTTTTTTTTCCCCAGAGGAAATAACCCAGGCCCTTTGTTGTGCTAATTTAATGGCAGCCCTTTGTGAGCAATTTGGGTATGTAGAAGTGATCTGGAAACTAGATTAGGGCAATGTAACTTTGGGCTGTAGCCCACGAAAGTTTATGCTCAAATAAATTTGTTAGTCTCTAAGGCGCCACAAGTGCTGCAGTCCCTAGTGTAGTATTAATTACTGTTCTGTTTTTTTTCTAATTAACAATCTGGCCAATGAAGTTTCTTTTTCTTACTTAAGCAAATGTATTAGACTTTAGTATATTACATTCTTTTAACCCTTCTATTTGATTTTAAACTAGACTATTTTATGAAAGTATTAAACGAGACAAACACCACAAGACAGAACACAGAACACAGACGTAATTCCTATTGTGCCAGTAAATGCCAGTCGTTGTTTAGCTGGCATCAGTTTCTGATTATTATTATCTGAAAGACAAAAAACAGAGGTCTGCCCTTCTGGGCAGTCACTCATCGCTTAAAATATACAAATACCCTTGTTGATTTCAGGCAAAACAGAGGAATTACCCCATATTTTCTTGTATGTGTTTCATAGGCAGCCCAGGTTTCAGTGGCTCCTACCTTAATAGTTAGATAATTTGCATTTATACAGATGCTATCTGGCTTGCTTCTGGATCCAAAGCTATTTACAGCTAAAAGATTTTTACTTAAAAAGGGACACAATTTATTTACCAGAATTTTGATTGCCTTTTACTGCTAACTTTTGCTTTCAAACATTGAAAGAAAACATTACTACTTACATTACCACTGGCCATCACATACAGCCCGCAGCTAAAACCCCTCCAACGCATCATCAGGGATCTACAACCCATCCTGGACAATGATCCCACACTTTCACAGGTCTTGGGTGGCAGGCCAATCCTTGCCCA
>NC_133770.1:302696784-302698078 GCF_003597395.2 Chelonoidis abingdonii | reverse complement strand
GGGGGACAGTGCTTTGTGCGGTGGGAGCTGGGGGGTGGCGCTGTGTGTGGCAGTGGGAGCTGGGGGGGGCAGTGCTCTGTGCGACGGAAACTGGGGGGATGGTGCTCTGTATTGTGTCAGGAGCTGGGGGGGCACTGCTCAGGAGGGCAGCAGGAGTTGGGGGTACAGCGTTCTGTGCGGCAGTGATCTGTGCGATGGGAGCTGGGGTGCAGTGCTCTGGGGGGTGGTGGGAGCTGGGGGGGCGGTGATCTGTGTGGTGGGAGCTGGTGGGGTGCTCTGGGGTGCGCCGGGAGCTGGGGGGACGGTGCTCTGTGCAATGGGAGCTGGGAGGGGCAGTACTCTGTCTGGTGGGAGCTGGGGGCGTGGGGCTGTGTGCGGCGGGAGCCTGGGGGGCTGGAGCTGTGTGTGGCAGTGGGAGGTGGGGGATCAGTGCTCTGTGTGGTGAGAGCTGTGGGAGATGCTCTGTGCGACAGAAGCTGGGGGCACGGTGCTCTGTACTGTGTCAGGAGCTGGCGGGGTGCTCTGGGGGGCGGCGGGAGCTGGGGGGCGGTGATCTGTGTGGTGGGAGCTGGCGGGGTGCTCTGGGGTGCGCCGGGAGCTGGGGGGAAGGTGCTGTTTGTGGCACAAGCCGGGGGGGGTGCTGGCTCTCAGGTGCTCGTCGGGCTGGCTCTTGCTCCCCTGCTCCGGGGCTGAGGCTCCCCCTCTCTGGGATAGAGACAGAGCCTCCCCGCCTCCCACCCCCATACTGCAGTGACCTTCCTTGGGCCCAGGGGGTTTTCACCAGCCGCTGGAGCCCGGGGTGTGGGTCCAGCTCAGTAACTGCCCCCTCCAGTGCCGCTGCATCAGCCGCCCTCGGGCGTGGTCTGTAAGTGCCAGCATTGGCCCAAGGGCCGTCTCCGAAGCCCGTCAAGACGGCTAGGCTGCGGCATGTCAGCAGCTCTTGACGTTCTCACTTGCACTCCACCCTGTGCAGGGGCTGGTGCCAGGCCCCGGGCGGCAGATGACACAGGGGAACGGCAGTGCTGGGTTTGCCAGGTGTAGTGAGCTGAGCCCGGGCTTCCCAGCAGCAGGGCGGGGTGCGCTCGCTGGCTAATGTCCCCAGAGCTGCCGCGGCCTGTCCTGCCCAGCTCTGCCAAGCACTTAGCCTCTGTACAAACATTCACAGCTCTCGTGAGCAGGGACTTAGTGGGGCTCACAGCGAAGCCAGGTGAGGAACATCCTTAGCCGTGAAGCTGTCCCTGTGGGCATTGCATGGCCGGCCAGCATGAGGCTGCATCGCCGCTGGAAGGGGGGG
>NC_133770.1:302689659-302692564 GCF_003597395.2 Chelonoidis abingdonii | reverse complement strand
GGGCGGGTCAGGGGCTGGCACAGAGAAGGGGCCAGGGGCTGGCACAGGGCAGGGGGCTGGCACAGAAGGGGGCAGGGGTTGGCAAAGGAAGGACGCACAGAGGGCAGGGAGGAGATTAACAGCAGGTGCTACAGTCTGGGCCTGGCCCTGGGGTGATCAGGGAGCAGCAGCATTCACAGCTGGCACTGCATGATTTAGGTCAGTGGCGAGGCGGCTCTCCAGGGGACCTGACCAAGCTGGGTGAGTGGGTGGCTCCATGCCAGCTGGCACAGGGGTGGCAGGGCAAAGCCCTGCCTATTGCAGGATGCCCTGACAGCCCACCCCACAATGGGCCTGGGGAGGAGAGCGGCCAGCCCCGCTCAGTGCGCAGCCAGGTGGGGCGGGGGAGCGTCCTGGTGCTGTTCTGTACATGGGTGGGATGCTGCACCCGGGGGGGCACCACGGCTCAGAGGGGGCACAGAACTGGGCAACAGGATGGTTAGGGGCTGACGTGGCCCCAACTGGGTGAGCCAACACCTGGGGCTGTGCAGCTGAGACAGGGGCTGTGATGGAGAGACACACAATAGTGACTGGGCCGGGGGCAGGGGTGCAGCCCGAGTGTTTGCTCGTCTCACGCCCAGGCCCCTGCCTGAGGCTGGGCTGGATTCGCTCATCACTGCGCAGCAGGGAGTGGTGCAAGGCGGGCTGAGATCTGGGCTCTGTGCGGCTGCTGCGTCCCCTGGGCAATGAAACGTGTAAGTACCTGCCTGCGATTGTGATGATCCCAAAGCACCGTTTGCATGGGCGGGATGTTACTCCTCAGGCACCGCCCGCGTGGCTGGCCCCTGCTCACTCCTCGCTGTCTGAGGGGGCAATGGGGCCGTGCCCTAGAGCACAGGCTGCTGCCGTGCAGGGGTGGGGCGTGGCTGTGTATAGAGGGCTGGGCTCTGGGTCTCTCAGGGCCCTGCTGCTGCTGCAGTGGCCGGTCATTCTGACAGCAGGGATGGCCGTGCACCTGCAAGAGTGGCAGGCCCAGCCGCTGGCTCCCTCCCTGCCTGAGCCCCTGGGGGAAAGGCAGGTGCAGAGCCCAGGGGGAAGCTGGGGCCGTGGCCGAGAGCCGGGCTGTCTGGGACCCCTGGCCCCGGTGAGCAGAGCTGTGGGAAGGCAGCCGCTGTTGGCTTGCAGTCCCAGCTCCTGGGCACTGAGCAGGCAGCCTGGCACCTGCCCAGCACAACCGAGGGGCCGGATCCTGCCCCCTCCCTCCCTGCCGCACCCAGCTTCGCCAGACCCACAGAAGCCCCAGCATCAAGCTGCTCTCCTAGCATCCCCCTGCCCCCAGGAGCCCCATCCCCTGGCACCCCCCAGGCCCATCTGCCCCACTGCAGCTGGGCGCAGGGCATGCTGCCCATCGGGTGAAGTTAGCGGCTACAGGCAAATTGGGTAATTCAATCAGCTGCATGAGGTTCACCGGGAGCAGACCTTCTGGTGACCCCTGAAGGCTCTTTGGAGCCCTGGTGCCGGGGTGGGTGTGGCTGCAGGCCTCCAGGGCTGGGCTGCCCACAGACCCATCGAGTCCTGGGCCCCTTGTCACTGCTCTGTGCTGCTATGTGGGTAGGAGACACAGCGGGGCTGGTGCACGGCCCAGGATGCCGGGGTTCCAGGCCGTGCCAGTGGCGGCCTAGCTCAGGTTCCTGTCCTGGGTGGGAAGCTGTTGGCTCTGGTGCGAGAGCCGTGCAGCCACAGGGCCTGAGGCGCAGGTGCCGGCTGGGCTGAGAAGCAGCAATGCCTCTTTCGCAGGAATCACAGTGATGTTTGCCTTGGCAACAGGATGAATAAGAGCCGCCGAGCACGTCTGCACCAGCCACCCGGAGGGCAGTAGCATGTGTGGGCACGGCGCGCTGGCCAGCCACAGGCACTGCTGCTCATGCAGCTCTTGCCAAGCCCCAGGCTGCAGGGCCCAGCGCTGCCATCTCTGTGCCAGCCCCAGGGCTCCGGGGAGTGCGGTGCCATCTCCGAGGGCTTCCTCCCGCCGTCATGCCCTGCTGGCTGGGGACCAGCACCAAGTGCAGGCCAGTTGTGCTTGGAGCCCTGGGCTAAGCGCAGCCTCTGCCCCTCCAGCTTCCCCAGAGGGGCCCGTCAGAGCAGAGCTGGCCTGACCCCTGAGGCCCCTAACGGCCCCCGTGACCCGGCCTCTGCAGCAGGCCTGGCTCTCACGTCTCGGCGGGCCCCAGGCCAAGTGCGAGCAGCTGGACAAACGCGCCAGGCGGTGCCATGGGGCTGATTGATAGAAAAACCTGCTTTATTGTCCCTGGCTGGGGTGTGGTTACATTCAGCGCTAGTGCTGGCAGGTCAGCAGGCAACGGAGCACAGGCTCGAGGCTATGGGGGGGCCCTGCTGCCAGGGGTCAGTGCTGCGGGCAGGGGTGGGATCAGGGGCTCCGGGCAGGACCTGCTGTGGGTGCAGCAGGGGGGTTGGAGGGTGGCTGGTTGCCCTAGCTCAGTGGAGGGGGGGGCTGCCACTCACACCCAAGGGGGCCAGAGAGGGGTTAGCACCAGATATGGGCCCTGCAGCTGGGCTGGGACTCCAGGCTCTGCCTGCAGTGGGCTCGAGGGCAGCGTCTGACCAGAGTGCAGGCTGCAGGGCTGGGGCTCTGATGCCCCCCGCCCCCGGGACCTATTACTGGCTACCCCACCCCAGGTGGGGAGGGGGTCAGGCAGCAGCTTCAGTGACAGTGGGAACGCAGAGCCCAGCCTCCCAGCAGGGGAGCGGGGCAGGGTGCTGGCGGGGGGGGGGGGGAGCCCAGACTCCTGGGTTCTCTCCCTGGCTCTGGGAGGGGCTGGGGCTCTGATGCCCCCCGCCCCCGGGACCTATTACTGGCTACCCCACCCCAGGTGGGGAGGGGGTCAGGCAGCAGCTTCAGTGACAG